>NC_087216.1:1569701-1574701 GCF_015104395.2 Macrobrachium nipponense
CACGTTAATACAGCCAATGATTCTATATGACTATTCCATACCTAAAAATACATCCCTGTAAACACGCCAGCACATACAATATATAATATATATATATATATATATATATATATATATATATATATATATATATATATATATTATATATATATGTTGTGTGTAAATACATGTACTCGGTTGGTTACCATATACACATTCTTTATATATATACATATATATATATATATATATATATATAGATATATATTGATATATATATATATATATAGGATTATAATATATATATATATATATATATATATATATATATATATATATATAGAGAGAGAGAGAGAGAGAGAGGGAGAGAGAGAGGAGAGAGAGAGAGAGAGAGAGAGAGAGAGAGACTATTGGGCGTGAATAACCATATAACAATATAAACCGCTGCATATAATAGGAAATATAGTTCGACCGATGATAAGTCAATTAGCTATGTACCTGCTGAACGCAAATTTTTGTCAATGCACAACTACTACGCGTGTTTGCCCACTCAAAACCAATCACGCATCGGTCCGCTAGCACAAGCGGCTGTGACGAGATGCAAAAGGAAAGACATAAGTTATGAAAAATGATTGAACTGCAGATGTGTGAGCCTAACTAGTGCATGAGAGTACACAGCAATGAGTATTGAGAGAGACTGGGCAAGAAATAATAGGTCTAAATGTAGAACATGCAAGGGCTTCAATTCTAGGGCACGTTAGGGCACGTTCTACTTAAGTATAAGGAGGTGTTTATGTAATGGACTTCACAGTTTTTGGAATATGTTGATGAGCTGTTGATAAGAAGGCTGTGTGTACACATTTGATTCCAGACATTAGGTAACTATAAGTTAATATGACTTTGTTTGTTTGGTTCCTATATGAAAGATAACAAACAAAGGGCTATACCATGGATTTATTCCTATGTGAAAGATAACAAAGGGCAATGGCTATTTTATGGAGTTTATCAAAGCACAAGCAAAAGGCCGAGTAAAGCAATTTAAAATTGATTCGTATTCCATTTCCTGAAGACAAAACATCTGTCGAAGACCGCAAAAGAAACAAAGTTTCTAGGAGAATGCGAAAGAAACAGGTGTTTCTAGGAGACAGCAAAAGAAACAGGAGTTTCTAGGAGACCGCAATAAAAAAAGGTGTTTCTAGGAGACCGCGAAAGCAACAGGAGTTTCTAGGAGACCGCGAAACAAACAGATGTTTCTAGGAGACAGCAAAAGAAACAGGAGTTTCTAGGAGACCACGAAAGAAACAGGTGTTTCTAGGAGACCGTGAAAGAAAGGATTTTTTAGGAGACCGCGAAAGAAACAGGAGTTTCTAGGAGACTGCGCCCAAGAAACAGGTGTTTCTAGGAAACAGCAGAAACAGGAGTTCTAGGAGACAGCAAAAGAAACAGGTGTTTCTTGGAGACAGAAAAAGAAACAAGTGTTTCTAGGAGACAGTAAAAGAAACAGGTGTTTCTAGGAGACAGCAAAAGAAACAGGAGTTTCTAGGAGACAGCAAAAGAAACAGGTGTTTCTAGGAGACAGCAAAAGAAACAGGTGTTTCTAGGAGACAGTAAAAGAAACAGGTGTTTATAGGAGACTGCGAAAGAAACAGGTGTTTCTAGGAAACCGCAAAAGAAACAGGAGTTTCTAGGAGACCGCAAAAGAAACAGGTGTTTCTAGGAGACCACAAAAGAAACAGGTTTTTCTAGGAGACAGCAAAAGAAACAGGTGTTTCTAGGAGACCGCCAAAGAAACAGGTGTTTCTAGGAGCAGCAAAAAGAAAAACGGTGTTTTCTAGGAGACAGCAAAAGAAAACAGGTGTTTCTAGGAGACAGTAAAAAAGAAACAGGTGTTTATAGGAAACTGCCAAAAGAAACAGGTGTCTAGGGAAACGCAAAAAAGAAACAGGAGTTTCTTAGGAGACCGCCGAAAGAAACAGGAGTTTTCTAGGAGACCACAAAAGAAACAGGTGTTTCTAGGAAACTGCAAAAGAAACAGGTGCTTCTAGGAGTCCGCAAAAGAAACAGGTGTTTCTAGGAGACTGCAAAAGAAACAGGTGTTTCTAGGAGACCGCAAAAGAAACAGGTGTTTCTAGGAGACCGCGAAAGAAACAGGTGTTTCTAGGAGACTGCAAAAGAAACAGGTGTTTCTAGGAGACCGCCAAAGAAACAGGTGTTTCTAGGAGACCGCGAAAGAAACAGGAGTTTCTAGGAGACTGCAAAAGAAACAGGTGCTTCTAGGAGACCGCGAAAGAAACAGGTGTTTCTAGGAGACTGCAAAAGAAACAGGAGTTTCTAGGAGAACGCGAAAGAAACAGGAGTTTCCAGGAGACCGTAAAAGAAACAGGTGTTTCTAGGAGACCGCCAAAGAAACAGGTGTTTCTAGGAGAACACCAAAGAAACAGGTGTTTCTAGGAGAACGCCAAAGAGACAGGTGTTTCTAGGAGAACGCAAAAGAAACAGGTGTTTCTAGGAGAACGCCAAAGAGACAGGTGTTTCTAGGAGAACGCCAAAGAAACAGGAGTTTCTAGGAGACTGCGAAAGAAACAGGTGTTTCTAGGAGAACGCAAAAGAAACAGGTGTTTCTAGGAGAACGCAAAAGAAACAGGAGTTTCTAGGAGAACGCAAAAGAAACAGGTGTTTCTAGGAGAACGCAAAAGAAACAGGTGTTTCTAGGAGAACGCAAAAGAAACAGGAGTTTCTAGGAGAACGCAAAAGAAACAGGTGTTTCTAGGAGAACGCAAAAGAAACAGGTGTTTCTAGGAGACCGTGAAAGAAACATGAGTTTCTAGGAGACCGCAATAGAAACAGGTGTTTCTAGGAGACCGCAAAAGAAACAGATGTTTCTAGGAGAACGCGAAAGAAACAGGAGTTTCTAGGAGACCGCAATAGAAACAGGTGTTTCTAGGAGACCGCAAAAGAAACAGATGTTTCTAGGAGAACGTGAAAGAAACAGGAGTTTCTAGGAGACCGCAATAGAAACAGGTGTTTCTTGGAGACCGCAAAAGAAATAGGTGGTTCTAGGAGAACGCGAAAGAAAAAGGAGTTTCTAGGAGAACGCAAAAGAAACAGGTGTTTCTAGGAGACAGCAAAAGAATCAGGAGTTTCTAGGAGAACGCAAAAGGAACTGGTGTTTCTAGGAGAACGCAAAAGAAACAGGTGTTTCTAGGAGAACGCAAAAGAAACAGGAGTTTTTAGAACACAAAAGAAACAGGTGTTTCTAGGAGAACGCAAAAGTAACAGGAGTTTCTAGGAGACCACGAAATAAACAGGTGTTTCTAGGAGACCGCGAAAGAAACAGGTGTTTCTAAAGATTATGCATCCAATATTTTGCAAAAGGAATGAAAACTAGGAGAAATATAAAAATGTCAACCAAAACATAACCTCTTCTCTCTCTCTCTCTCTCTCTCTCTCTCTCTCTCTCTCTCTCTCTCTCTCTCTCTCTCTCTCAGCATTAACAGCACGGGCGCCACAAACGACACCCGAGGCTCAGAGAAGCACTAGGAGCTGTGAACCTGAAGTTTGTGTGTGAGTGCGAGTGTGTGAGTGTGTGTGCGTGTGTATGTGTGTGTGTGAGGGATCCAAAGAGGGTTTCATTGCGACTCTATTCCCGCTAGTCGGGTTTGATCCCTTTAAATCAGATTAAATGATTCCCTTTGGTTGAAGTCGAATGGGAGGTGAGCACATTGCAAATCCATTTTTGACCACAACACCAGACTGGACTAAGAGAATAGAATATCAAGGAAGCTCTCTCTCTCTCTCTCTCTCTCTCTCTCTCTCTCTCTCTCTCTCTCTCTCTCTCTTTCCAGAATTGAATATTGGTGTAAGATTATTTCATGATGCGGGAGATTAAATACGGCGCAAGACACGCCTGTATTTATTCAATCTTTTAACATTTCCATTTAAATGAGTTTTTTCCCGGTGTCTCAAGCTGACAACCAAAATACATTTGAGATATTCTATTAATAATTAAGAGGTAAACTGTCATCATACTGTTTTATCAATACACAGTGACTGCAGTGCCCTTTCAGTAACTGACTCTTTCTTTTACTTTCTTCGTAAATGACACAAAACTATCCTTCTTGTGAAAGAATTTACCCCTAAACACAATTTGATGTCATAATGTTTGTAGCAAACGGGAAAAATGAAACGTTGTTTTTTCTCTTCAGATATTTCAAATCCACTTGGGGATTAAATCCTTTGACGCATAATGTACACTACGTATCATTAAACATAATATAAAATTACATTTTGATGCAAGCTCTCCAACCATCTAAAAAAAAGGAAAAAATGAGATTGCAGTGCTTCGATAAGGTCCTACCTACTGCTAAGGCAATGAAGTCCCACACAAACATATTTTAATGTGTATATATAATATATATATTTTATATATATTAATATATATATATATACATATATATACCTATATATATATATATATATATATATATATATATATATATATATATACTATATATATATATATATATATATTCAGTACAGCTGGCAATATCTTTATATATTTTGATGCAGAGTGTAAGGCAGAAGAGAAAAAAAGACAGAGAAAGACAAGTGTGGTTTAAGACATAGGAGAGGGTGCATGGAAGGAATATCTAGTCTGAAACAATTGCGCTGGAAATTTGAAATAATGGGAAAATCTAGATATATATTATTTGGGACCAGGAAAACCTCATCATACAGATTATATATATTACATGGGAGGCATTGGGCATGAATAATTTTGAAGATAAACCGTGGAGGGGGTATAAAATTTTTCATGATGAAAGTGTCTGTTAGAACATGTAGACAGGAGAGTGACTGGTTTTGTGTAAGAATAAAGCTCAAAATGTCTCCATCTATAGTTATATAAAGCCTTGATGATCTGCAATATCTTTTGGGGTAGAGCGATTCAAGATGGCGGAGAGAGGTCATCAGGTATAGAAAACATTAATGAGAAAGTTCTAGGATGAGAAAAAGGGTTGTGA
>NC_087216.1:1579701-1592201 GCF_015104395.2 Macrobrachium nipponense
GGGGAATTTCAATTACTTGGGAAATAAATGCTGTCAAAAATGCTATACTTGACTGTGATGGCCGTAAGTAAAATGCCCTGTAGAAATTCGGGAAACAAAAGATTGTTTTTTTTTTCTTCTCCGGCCGAAAGAAAAACGTATAATGGGTTGGCTTTCAAGAGAGGCGGCTAAATATTCATGGTTTATTTTAGATACGTTTTCTCAATTTCTTTACAGCCAAAAAGACTTTGACTTTGCACTATTGGTCTAAGAATTAGGTTTGCATCCCCCACAGGAGTTTTTCCTTTCTTCCTCTTCTTCTTCTTCTTCCTCTTATTCACCTCCTCTTCTTCCTCTTCTCTCTTTCCTCGCGGTCTTCTTTCTTTTATTGGGGTGGATTCTGTTTGTCTTTTAGAATCCTTTTGTGCAGGATAAATGGCGGGCCGACACATAAACTGACACTTTTATGATAAAGATTTTCCTTAATTCACTTTTTTAGTTCAAGTTACAAAAGGCCTCCGACAAAACGAAATGAACAATAGCATCGAATATAAATCCATATAAAATGTGAGGAAAATAAGATACTCAGTATTTACTGAGTATCACATAAAGTGAACAAATTGGAGCCCAGTCAAGTACATTTAACAGAAAAAATTTTATCTGAAAAAAAAAAAAATCTTTTAGTAAATCGGGCTGCGCTTAAGTTATAAAATAAAGAATTTTGGAAAGCCCTTATAGCCTCACAATTATTCATTTATTCGACGATGTCACATTCGAAAATGTAAGTAAGACGCCGAACGCAGTTTAAAAAATAAATTCTAAAAAAAAAATAAAAAATAAAAAACTCCGTAAGGCCTAACAGGTGGTGGAATCCGAAGCCCCCTGGGTATTTGCACTCGGCTACGCCCCTGTTTTTAGATTGGAGCAATTTTCTTCTGAACTGCTACGTTGGAATGCGTCAAAGGAAACTCGAATTAAGTAGCTTTTCTTCATGGGGAAAACTCCCCATGTTTTTTGGAGTCGGGTGGATTCATTAAAATTTCTGAAAAAAAAAAAAAAACTATGGATAATGCTCATCACACGCCAATATTACAATTGAGTGGCTTTTCTTCATGGAGAAAACTCTCCATGTTTTTTTCGAGTCGGATGGATTCATTGAAAAAAAAATCTGTGGCTAATGTTCAGCTCACGTCAATATAACATGGGGAAATTGAAAGTCCTTTAACGATCTTCTACGGTTTCATATTTGCTACACACTGAGTGAAAGATGTTATGGACATCTCACAGGCCTTTAAAAGTTCACTACTGTGACTCCACTTAATGCAGAGCATCTCGATTCCTATTTCTATACTTGGGAATTTTCTTCTTACTTCGATTCACCTGAACTCTGACGATCTTTCATGTGTTAAGAGAGGGTTTACAGGTTTGTTTTGGGATTAGGGCATTGCTTTATTTTTTCCTTTTCTCTTATTTATTTGGACAGGGGTTAAAAAATACGTTAGGTTAGCATTCCCGGTCTCTCAAAGCTCCAGAAAGAAATAATTATTGGGAAGGAAATGTGAGTATTAAGAGTTACTTTTTGTTTTTTTTCTACTAATAAAATTCAATTATCGCAAAATATATATAAATATATATATATTATAATTATATATAATTAATAATAATATATATATATATATATATATATATAATAGATAGTATCTAATAAAAGGAGCCATAAAAACACCAAAAATATAGAAAGTAAGTACTATATTTCACAGACTGCTTTCTCTTTCTCTTCAGGTAGGTTCATTACCTACCTGAAGAGAGAGATAGCAGTCTCTGAAATATAACACCTTATTATATATTTTTGGTGTTTTTTATGGGCTCCTTTTATTAGATGGGAATTCTGTTGAACAGAACTTTTTACCATTCATATATATATATATATATATATATATATATATATATATATATATATATATATATATTATATATAATATATATCTGTGTGTGTGCTGAGGAACGGTTACCTTTACGTTTCGGGAATTTCTAGCAGGATTGGGTCAAGAGGAATCTTGCAATCAGTTATGCCCTATACCCAACTGTGACTTTTAAACAATCATAAATACATGAATGCACTCTCCCTCTCTATCTCTTTCTCTCTCTCTCTCTCTCTCTCTCTCTCTCTCTCTTCCAGACATAAATAATTACACAAACACGCTTCATGAAACTAACACCAGGCCTGTCAGGTCATCGATCACACTTGGTGTAATATATCGCTCATCTACATTTTTCGCTTACTCGGGGAGTAAGCCTACAGACTACTTTGTTGTTGTAGAAATCCTCGCTGGATGAGTGGGTTAAGTGCTCGCCTACCGATTCGGTAGTCCCGAGTTCGAAAGGCAGCAAGCGTGTACACATACACACTATAGGTATATATATATATATATATATATATATATATATATATATATATATATATATACACACACATATATATATATATATATATATATATATATATATAATATATATATATATATATATATATATATATATATATGTACGTGTGTGTGTGTGTGTGAAAGAGGTGTATAAGTGGGAACACACACACACATATATATACACATATATATTCCACCTATATGTTTTTTTTTCTTTCTTTTTTGAAAAGTGGCTCCAGGAGTTAGCTACCTTCCCTATCCTTATCATCATTTTGGGAAGAAGTTACTAAACTCTTGCCTTTCTCTCCCTGGCTGTAACCTATAACGATCAACTAATTATCAGGTACCTAATTTAATAACTGGGGCTACAAGAATCACAACATGTTTAAGAAGAAACATGTCTATATAACGCCAATCACCTTAGGTGTCGAAATTAGGTGCCCTCGATAGCGAAGCGAATGACATAAGAACACACAAATATATTAGTATTAAAACTACCATATATCACTACGTTGATTATGCTAAATATCGTTGCTTACAAACTTCAACAGCCCAAAGTTAAGCAAATTGGAAAGTCTTGGGGAACTTCCCCATTGAGAGTTTATTCACGAAATTCCACCCAATGGAAAAATACTCGTACTACGACGCTCCTGATTGGCTGTTGATGCCAATCACAGGGCTGGAACTCTCAGTCTCTCTTGAGAGCTCACATGGGCAGGATGTGTGTTCCACCTCTCCTGAGGTATACGTTTGAAAGACGTATCCCTCAGGAGCGATGGAACATACGTCCTACCTATGTGAGCTCTCGAGAGAGACTGAGAGTTTCCAGCCCTGCGATTGGCTTATCAACAGCCAATCAGGAGCGTCGTAAGGGACGGGACCAGGCATCAAATGCAAGGTTGATGTGAATCTACTATAGTGTTAAAACGCTCACTGTATGTATTTATTCAAGAAAGAACGTCCATCTCCGAACTCGACAGTTGCCGTAACTAATCCTGAATCACCTGAAACGGCCCGATCCCCCCCCCCCCCCTCCCCCCCCCCCCCCCACCCCCCACCCACCTCGTCTCTTTGCCATTCAACGTTTATTGTTCCATTGAATTCGCTCCAGAATTTCACCCCAGAGTCACCCTCCTTAACGTGAAAAGCAATTGCACCTAAATTTATAAAACAACATTTACTGTCGCTTTAGGCGTACACAAAGGTCTCCTGTAATTTCAATTTTTATTACAGAAGCACATTAAATATTTACTACAGTTGGATACTGCAGTATCAGACTAAGACAACTATGGACCGATGTATGAATACAGCAAACTGTGAAGGTTTTTCACTAGGTAACTTATAAAATGGTGAACTCTTTCTACATACATGTTTAAATGGATGCAGGTATTTGTGATTCATAATTCTAAAAAATATTAAGCCACAAAATATCATTCGTGGATATAAAAAAATTCTCTTCAGTACTAGTGACAAAACTACTCTAATTCCCAAAGTACATAGGCTTAGTTTGGTTTATTTGTATTATTTAAGTATTATTACACTCATCTGCGAAATCATTGGTCATGTATTTTCATTGCTTTGTTTACTTTTATCATTTTACATTTGGTCATTCTATTTCGTGACGTCTTACTTTTCCTGTTAAAGGTCGTTTTTACTTGTTATACAATATTAACAATAACTTTAATACTGGAATATTTCCTATTTAACAAAAACGTGTAAACATAAATCATCTTTAATAATACTAATTATAACCACTGACAATAAACCATACACTTTATTCCTAACTTCTCAATTGTTGACTGCCAGGCCTATTTGTGGCAAATGTACGCGTTAAAGGGGTTAAAATACTTGTATTGCACATAACTGGACAACTAGAAGCTTGTAATTTAGGCAATAACTCTCGTTTTAGTCCCCAATAAAGTGTCTTATAATTCACACTCTCTGTGTGCCTCCAAGAGATCATGACCACAAATGAATGAATTACGATTATTAAACTGCAGCCACTTGTTCTATGTAATTGAACATTAGCGAGAGATACCAATATTTCACATCTGATGAAATTAAACATCTCAACTTACACTGCCCTTAAATATCTTATGGAAAATTAAATTTCAGATGAGGTAATATTATACAAGCTAATTGGGCAGTATCAACTATTACGAAAAATATAGCAGAAGCAAGCGACGACTCTTCTGATGTGAGGCAATATATCACAGCAATAGTAATCAAACACAAAAGTATGAATACCTAAAAATATTACAGTACAATGTCATTAGTAGCTGGCAAAATGTAATTCTAACTGTAAAGTGCATTTACATGAGGAATTAAAGGAAAGCATCATATACCACTTGGCAACAAATGATTAAAAAATTGCCAAAAACAATTACCATTAAAGGCGCAACTTGAATTTATTTTATGGTGAATACCAAAATTATCTTCTCTACACAATACATAAAGTACTTTATCCTATTTGTTCAAAAGGGACACTTCGAATCTGCAACTGTTCTCCCCCCGCCCGCAACCCTATTTTATCACGAGGATTCATCGTCGTCTTCCCAATGCAAGAATTTGGGCGTCCTGATATGGCAAGGGGGTTTTATGCGTGGGTCAAAGTGGAACAAATTGATGAAGTTATTCTGAGTTCAATGGAGCAGATAAAACGGTGTTTTGTGACACATGGCTATAAAATCCACAGAAGGGAAAGAAATGACTTGGAGGAAGGGAAGAGAAATGAGACGTTACGACACGAAGGGAAAAGGAAATGTGAAAACGAGGGAGAATCTCTACGCCTAGGGAAGATTTCGTACGAATGGCAGGAACTATGGGAGAAGATGTCAACATACGCTAGAAGCAGGATAGCGAGTTAGTCCTTCTATATATATATATTATATATATATATATATATATATATATATATATATATATATATATATATATATGGGGTATATGGGAGGAGAGCGAAAGTCGTAGAATGGGTACGAAGCGAAGAGAGAGAGAGAGAGAGAGAGAGAGAGAGAGAGAGAGAGAAGCAGTGATGCGTCCAAATGACGTGATGTGCGCTTGACGAGTCTCAGCCCGTGTTTTATTGATGATTTTATCGATGCGTTTTCCATCTGCAAGTGCATCGCGGGAGGTCCTTTTTATGGCCGGAGAATTCGGGTCTGGCATCGTCTCGGGGGTCGTTTCGCATGGTTAAAAGTGGTCCCCATCCCCTCCCCCCCTTATCTCCCAATTGTTTCTTTGGGGGGACAAATGGACACGCTATTTCCTATTTTTCCTTCTCTTATTGCCTGGTGGAAAAATTTGCTCTCTCTCTCTCTCTCTTGCGAAAGAAGTTAGATTTACTTGTTCTTCATTTATATCACATTCTCTTACTTCATGATATTCACAGCTCCACTGACATTAAAATTAAAATCCTTTTAATTTCATGAAAACAATCGGAAAGGAAATATATATGACTTTCAAATACAAACTACGTAATTTATTACTCATTTGGTATTTCTTGAAAGTTTATACTGAGATTGATGAGCTGTAAAGTAATTTTGTAATGTTATGACTTGAACTGAGGATTTTGTATCTAAATACTTATTTACTTTTGAACTTTATCTGTCTGCTTTTTTGCTCTTTTATTTAATTACTTAATCATGTGTTTATTTACTTATTTGCGTAGTTCCTTGTTGGACGAGTGGTTTACGTGCTTGCCTACCGATTCGGTAGTCCCGAGTTTGATTTCCCGCTCTGCCAAAGTGGAATTAAAGGAGTTTATTACCGGTGATTAGAGATTAATTTTTCGATATAATGCGGTTCGGATTCCACAATAAGCTGTAGGTCCCGTTGCTATGGTCAACCAATTGGTTCCTAGCCACGTAAAAATATCTAATCCTTCGGACCAGCCCTAGGAGAGCTGCTAATCAGCTCAGTGGTCTGGTTAGACTAAGATATACTTAACTTATCTTATTTGCGTATGTACATTCTCTTCTAAAAATGCTTCGTATGCAAATTAATGTGCTTAGAGTAGGTTTACATTAACCGAATACAAGTACCTGTTCTTTCTAAATTATAACACTTATTTTCGTTGTAGCACTAAAGTGAGCCCTGCCACCTGTTCCTGCACTTACCTCGAAATTCAGCAATCGTCAAAGGGCATTCAGTTCAACAACAATAACTTTTCACCGGGTGATAAATCCGGATAGATATTAAACCACTGTCATTTTCTTCTGATGCACGGCCCTTTAGCATTCGCAAAAAAAAATATATATATATATAAATAATTGCTATAAAAGTCATTTTTTTCGTACCGAACATCATTCATTTTTTTCCAAATTCCAAGCACGTGCAAGGACTGATTTCGGTACTTTTCTGTTGTTTAATATTTATAATCTTAGATTTATCTTCCACATGTCTATACTCAAGTACCACTCTGATGTAAATCTTAACATCTATTCCAGCTGTTGGTTATCCTTGAATTGCCATTCGCAATAATAAGTCTTACCGCACCGACAATAAACGATCCTCTAAGAAAAAAAAAAGTAAAAAAAAAAAAAAAAAAAAAACACAAGCTCATCCATCAAAAAAAATATCTCTTACACCTAACCTAGTGATTTCCAACCTGTGGGGCGGGCGCGCTCGAAGGGCTGCCAAGTGGGGGCCAAATGCTTGATGAAGGGGATAATTATATCTGAAAGCTATTAATTATGATGGAATTCCGAATAATTTCAAAATACTGAGAAAATATTTCAGATATAAATATGAAATTTGGTTGTCTAAGTATATATAAACTATTGCAAATTTTATATTAAGGAATTAATTATTAAACAATTATAAAACATAACGAAAGTAAAGTTTTGCAAATATGAAAATTGTACTGATTACACTACAGTGACTGGTGCAATATTATATATATATATATATATATATAGATATATATATATATATATATATATATATATATATATATATATATAATATTGCACCAGTCACTGTAGTGTAATCAGTAACAATTTACATATTTTGCAAAACCGTTACTTTGCGTGTTATGTTTTATAATTGTTTAATAATTAATTCCATAATATCAAAATTTGGAAATAGTTATTTTTATATATATAATATATATATATAATATATTTGAATAATCGATAGATTAAATATATATTTATAACTTATTGTGAATTATTGACATGTGCCAACTATGCCAGTAAATTACAGTGTTTCAGGAAGGGGGGTGGGCGTTACGCAGAGAATGTGCCATTCAATGAAGAGGGGCGAGAATTAGAAAAGGTTGGAAACCACTGCGGTAACCTGTTCTTAAAAACAATTACTCAACTCCCCTGTTCAAATGAGGCTCTATCTCGAATGATTCATACCTCAAGACTTGGGACTTGAGGCTTTCAATGCATCTGGAACCTGCTGCAGCAATTTTCCGTATTCCGCGGCGATCGTTCAGCCCAAATTGTTTTTGATGCCGACTAGGAACTGAATTCCAGTCTTTCTGTCACATGACTCAAGTGATATTCGACCGACCTTTTCAAGTCCTGTTTGTGGAAAACATTTTATTTCCGTTGACTTCAATTGGCAACATGACACTGCAGTCTGCTCCCTGCCAAGTCAAAGATACACTCAGTTAAACCGCATTACAAATACACTCTATGGAGTACGGCTATGGGAAGCCAGGGCAAATAAAGTTCATTTCAACGCGATTTTCCGGCAGAATATCGCCCTCACGAGCTTCCGTGGCTCCAGTTCCTCTTGCGTCTGCTCGATTCAAGTAGCTAACCAGCGGCTTCGCTTCTCAGAGCAGCAATTGTCCAGATGTTTGTCCATTGCTTGCAGATAACAGCTGGCTTTACAAGCAGGATACCCCTTTTTATTGTTTCACTTGCTTGATTAGGACAAGCATAGCTACGGTGAGAACGATTATGTAAACACGCGGGGAAGACGAATGATAATGGGAGAAAGGATGAGTAAAGAAGACGAGAAAGGGAAGGAGTAGATAGAAGCGGGTAATTATAACCGGGAGAGCTGGTGGTGGGGAGTTGATAAAGATAGAAGGGAAAAGAAAAATACCAAATTCCGATGAACTACGAAACACGGTAAAAATACACAAAGGTTACTAACCCAGGATATAAGGTAAACATGTAAGAGTTGTATTAAATTCCGTGCACTGGCCTCAAAGGTCGTGCCACCACGAAAGCTCAGCAAAAAGTCACTCTCTTTCTTGTCACCGAGGGTGATACTAATGCAATTTACCAAAGACTGCAGAAGAAAAGAAACAATTTTTGCCAGGATGACACTGCACTTGAGTTAATCCATCCGATGCTTCCAGACAAGGCTCCGTTACTGCTGGACATGTCACACTTTGCAATGATCCCCGGCAACTTTGCCCAACATATATAATGCGATTATTATAATGATTATGGCCAACAGCAGCAATGCATGGGCGGCAGTCTGCTTACATTGCTATGATAAAATAAAAAGTGATGGTAATTTTATACAGAACTTTTTCTCCTCTTAGCACCAACTTTGTGTATAACCTCGAGCGAATGAGCAATTCTCGTCAGAGCCGAGTTCACTGGGAGAAAAGGCTGTTGCCTCAGAAAAATTAATACAAGAAAATGGAGTCTCCTATTAGCAATTTTTTAACTAAAATCTCTTGACGCGAAATGGGCTCCGAAGGTGTCTCTGGGCGGTACTTCGGCAAAATTATGAAATGCTTCTGGTAGGGCGTGTTGATCTGGCTTAGCCACTCGCCAACTTTTCTTATCAACCGAATCATCTATCAAGAGAGGCAGAAATTAAAATCAGGCAGTTCTTCCGGATCTCACGGCACTTAGTAAATATATAACGATAAACTTAATTTGGTCTATATAACTTTCGCGTCTCGATGTAGAAAGAGAAGTTAATTTTGTAAGTCCAAACTCTCATTCAGCTTTAAGACTAAAATGCTATACAACCAATTTGGCATGTATAGTAAATGCATTAACGCATGAATGTGTGTACATACACAAAACAAATCACAGAAAATGCATATATTAAGTATACATACACAACGCACGGTGCTAATGAAGGCTATTTCATTAAGACAAATAAACTACTATGGACTACCAAGTAAATAAAAGACGAACTCGACTAATACATTGACTTAACTAGTACTAGTACCAAACAAATAAGCAATATTAAAGAAACCTTATTCCAGTATTTTCAGTGTTTAGTCCTCTCATATCATCGAATACAATTCACAAATCATTATAAATAAATAAGGGCAATCACGAAATTGGACGTTTAATACCATAAAACGGCTTCAATGGTGACTTCTGAAACCCCTGAAGCCTAAATGTGCAATATATGAGGGAAAGCGCCACCGGTTTTCCTCTTTCCTCTTTCTCTCTCCAATTTGACTTTTTCCGGGACGTTTGTAAATGAATCTCCGGCTCCAGCGAATGAAGCAGATACATATGAGAGCGATCCCTTTCTTCTCGCAGGCAAATATCACCCCCAAAACCCCCCTTTCAAAAAGGAGAAGAAGAAGAAGAAGGAAAAAAAGGACCAAATAAACAAGTCAACACGAAATTCGTCATGGCCAATGTCAGCGCAGTCTATAAAGTCAAACACGGGACGGTTGTTTGAATAAGTGGAGAACAAATCAGCTCAAACAAATCAGCTCAAACATTGACTTTCATTCTTATTGACTCAGTTGATGTAAAAGAACGGCCTCCCTAGAGGTATTTGACCGATATGCGAATCGAGTCAACACACACACTAAGTCTATAACCAGCAGCATTTTTGATTCCCGAAAGTCAACAAATATCTAGGTCTGATTGATTGGCTTCTTTTAAAGTTCCGGGCGTGACGGACATACCAAGCGTCAGACTGACAAATAAACAGCCATGAGGAGGAGACCATGTCTGAATGGGAAGGGGCCAATGAACTAGCGGTACAGCCGCGCTCAGCCTTATCCCTTTTGCTGCTCGACGCCCAGACTTGATAAACGCAACGAATAAATCCATCAATGGAGCGACTTTCGACTTTCCTGCTATTTATTTCTCTTTTCGCACATTCATTCGCTTATATGAATGAATGCCACGTCAACAAACACGGGGAATGGTAACGCCCAGTGTCATTAGGAGAAACAATAGTACTAAGTACTATCCATGTGCTATCCTGACAGAAAGATATTCGCTCCATCAGAGAGTAGTTTCTTGAGTCGCTGGGATACTCATTCAATCATTGCGCCAATCAATCACACACTCCCTAATGCCGCCGACGACGGCCCTTTGTTTATTGCTCGCGCCTAGAAGTTGCTGTTATTAGTTTTTTTTTTTATCATTTCTTTTTTCTTGTGATGGATCGGTTCCTGCTGTAACGAGATCGTGTCGGTGATCTATGACTAAACGTGAAAATGTATAACGAATCGAAAGCGGGTCTACACTGAAGTAGGAAATGTCAGTTTTACTATCATTGTTTCAGTAGACGAGACCTATTCACATGACAGAAGCACACAGGGGCCATTGACATGAAATTCATGAAATCCCACACTGCAGCAGCAGTAATTGATCGTGATACCGAGCCGGTGATTTTCCATCGCCCTAGAGGAGACGTGAACCCGCACCATCTGAGTGGCAAACACAGCACTAGCCACTATATCAGACGACCAGCTGGTTGCTGACTTGTGATTGTTATAAGTTATAGTAAAGTGAATAAAAATATTTACAGGACAGTAGGGATACTACGTCTGCGAAGAACTACCAATACTAATATGGCGATGCCGTCGATAAACGCAGACTTACCAGATCTGGGTATTAATGAAGCCTAAAACTGAAAACTCTCGAGAACCTGTTCTGAAATGTATAACTTCAAGAGGAGAGATAATAAATGAAGATGAACAATGCACTGGAATGTTTTTAGTGGTTTGAACATGGAGAAAAAATGACAAATACAAAACTTGATAAATGTTGAAACAAAGGAAACCGATGTAAATCGCACAAAACTATAAATAAGGAATGAATATAATAACACCACATGCATAAAGAATGTTGTTACATAGCACAGAATAGGATATAGAATTTAGGCCAAAGGCCAAGCGCTAGGACCTATGAGGTCATTCAGCGTTGAAACGGGAGGAAAACCTCGCAATTGTGGAGAGTAAGAAGGAAGAAAATGAATATGAATGGAGGTACAGTAAAAGGAATTAAGGAGGCTGCAGCTAGGGGTCGAAGGGACGCTGCAAAGACCCCTAAGTAATGCCTACAGTGCACCACGTGAGGAGCATTGACGGCATTAATACCTACGGAGTTATATTCTCGATTAATTTGAACATCCATGGAGCTACGCATTGTTATGGTGGCTACTAGGCGTGCTAAGACCTACTGAGTGAATTATACACAAAAACTAACATTATTATAGAACAAGCTTACATGATAAACGCATATGTAGGTATGTTCACACTAACATTAGTATACAAACATCAGCGTATATCGTGAAGGCACTGTATAAAATTTATACTCAATCATAATATACAAACCCTAAGTAATAATTGCATTTTTTAGACCTTTATATTATATGTAAATAATTATTCAAGTTTAGAAGTCTTTATTCACGATGATAAACATGAAACCAAAACCTTACCGATCAGGACTCTCATTCTTTCATTTGATAATGACAAAATGAGCTTCTTCGCACAAGAATTGACAACGAGGACAAAGATTCGCAAAGAAGGAAGCAGCAACCGAAAGAAACACAAAGAAGTGTATGTTTATGCATGAGGAGACGAAACAACAACTCCTCCCTCTCTTACGCAGCCATTCGCACTCAGAGACGAGCCTCGGCTTTTTTTCCCGAGACATTAATATTTTTGCATATCTAGATTCATCTCATGAAGCTAGATCAGGTTCAGCCGATTAACTCTGCTGGCAACGCTATAGAACTAATCGCATTAATTAAAAGGGTAAATGGAATATGCAAATGCTCTTCGGAACTTGACCGGATAAGCGCGCCACCTTCGCCTGGCTTGTTACCGCTTCCGAGACCGAATCATTCCCTAAGCACGTACATGTTTAAGTCTAAATCCATTGCCGTATGACCCCCGTACCGGACGCGTCG
>NC_087216.1:1597201-1607201 GCF_015104395.2 Macrobrachium nipponense
CTTTTGGAGATTTATTCTTGGTTGGCATTTTAATGAGAGAGAGAGAGAGAGAGAGAGAGGAGAGAGAGAGAGAGAGAGAGAGAGAGTAAAACATGTTCAAGTATGTACTTCTCATTTCTTGGAATAAATCAGTAATGAATATCACTCACATTCCTAAAGGGTTCCTTTCTATTATTCTTGCGTTTTATTTCAGTGGTGGAACTTAATGTAAACTGACCACTCTGTGGAAAACCAGTAACTTGTATCTTTCCTTTGTTTTATCATCCACAACTCTTCATTTCCGTAATTTCCCTTATGGTCTCATCTCTAAGTATCTCCTATCGCCTGACTACTAATTGCCTTAAACGTGTGTTTTCAAATCGACAAAATCTTTTAGATCAAATTGCATTGTCACCACATGATTCAAGTCCGTACAGCAATATATAGGTCTTACAAGACTAATATTAAATCAGTTCGCATGCAGTATTTGTCTATTTGATTTCCAAATCGTACTCTGTCTGAACACGGTTTGATGTTTAAGTCTTCCATTAATTTCTTAAGTCAAACGGAATATCACTGCTCCTCAATATTTGATATACGTAACGGCATTTTTCTTAATCTCAACTGGCGTCCTTTCACTCTTCTGCGCTTAGTCTGTCACTATTCTCACATTGCTTAGATTCACCTTCCTTAATTCCCATATTTCTCAGACAAACAGAAGTCTACTAAATATGACAGTGTGAGCTGTAACAGAGGAACAGTTCCGTTTTATTTTCTCATTGAATAATTAGCCCTCAGAATGTTACTGAATTCTAGGGAATCACACATCGAGTATGTTTGTAATTAAATCACTGGTGCAGCAATAAACAATTTCCTGTCAGTGACTAAAAGCATAAGTAGTGATTATTCTATAAATATTATTCTATAATGAAATCTAAACATAAATCTCTCTCTATATTGACATCTTAAGAATTATAATTAATATGGTTATTATGGTTCAATCCTGAGCCTTTGGTATGGATACAGTTACAAACAGAAGACTTGATCATTCAAGCTATCAAAATTTACCGTAATAAACTAATTCAGCAAGATGTAAAACAGAATAATCCTCTACGTATGCAACCTACGTGGAAAAGTGAAAATTAAAGGACTTATAAAAACCACACACACCCAGATATATGGAGTTTGCGATATTATTTGGCTGCAGCTTCAGCGTTCAATTAGGTTTGTGTCCTTCCGGCCAGTCATTCGGAAATCATGCAGAAATCCAGCTTTAAGTTCTGGGTACTTCGGAAAGAGTTGGTTCTGATGGCAGGTCATAGCTACGTAGTACTTATTAATCTAGCGAACAATATTATTTGTTTGTCAACGAAGAGTTTGCAAACCATCTTGAACACCCAAAGTACTAACTTTGAGATTTGTGCAGTGTTCAAATGTTACTTTAGGCAAGTTCTTTCACTCTATACTTTCTCAAGACAGCGTTATAGTCAAGTTAATAAAGAATACATGAGTATTTTGAAAGTTTTCAGTTACCAATAAAAATAAAGAACTTAAAGGAAGGCCTAATTTATTTGGTTTATAGAAGTGACGTTACAGTTGCTTAAATTCATACAAATGACTAAACACTGTGCATAAGGCATCGGTTATATAAATATTACTCTTGATCTCATTCTTCATAAAAACTAGGACTCTTATCATTAATCTAAAGTTAAATAACCTTGTATTGAAATTTATATTATTTCTATTAGTAAAAAATTATGAACAAAGATACAATAGAAATAGACTAGACTTTGAAGGTTAACGCTATCAACACTGATTAATTTAGTTAAAGGTTATTTAGTTTAAGACAAATTTCTATAATATGAAAATTTAAATCTTATTTGGTGTCTAAAAATTATGTTTGTTTGTATGGTGCTTTTACGTTGCATGGAACCAGTGGTTATTCAGCAACGGTTCCAACGGTTTTACGTGACTTCCGAACCACGTCGAGAGTAAACTTCTATCACCAGAAACACACATCTCTCACTCCTCAATGGAATGGCCGAGAATCGAACCCGCGACCACCGAGGTGGTACGCCAACACCATACTAACCACGCCACTGAGGCGCTTTCTGAAAATGATGTATTGTTTGCTAAAACATGAAAACTGCGCTTGGAGCGACCAGTGAGACTGGGTAAGAAGATAGGCCCTGTTTGGAAAGTTCTCGTGGCAATACCTCTCAAGTTATTTACCTACCAATTTCTAAGTCTTCATCCCTCCTTTTCTCATAATACTAACTAATCATGCAGTCAATACAGACCTGCTGTATCCTTTTCCAAACACAATGACCCATCTTTTCAGTATTACTAAACTTTTTACCACTTCTGCGTATCTCTACATTTCTCATTCGTTCAGTTCCCCTTACAATATGTAAACAATTTATCTCAGTAACTTCAAACTTTCTTTTCAGCGCATTTAACTTCCACAATTCTCTTAAAACACAAGGGGGGGGGGGGGGAGGCAGTTGGATCAACAACCTTTTTTATACATCCCCATCTATCGACACACCATTTCGATTACAAACCTTTTCCTCACACTTGCTAAGTACTTGCTACCTTCTTTGTTTCACCATTCTGTAACTCATCACTTTTCCTGATTCTCCCATAATGCACTAAATCTGCTCCAAAATGTTTATCTGAATCAACCGTTTGCATCCCTCCACCACCTACATTAATCGTTCCGTCTTCCCGGTTTCTTTCTTACGTCATCACCTCACTCTCCTTCACATCACTCATTTCACATTGTGTATAAATCACACACACACACACATATATGCACTCTGACAGAAGAGGACCTAATAAAATTGATGTAGACCCCTTGGCAAGAAGAGCCACTCTACCTGAGGCCGGGGGCGACCTCACTTTGATTTCTGTGCAAATAATAGGAAATAAAAATAACACTTTATGTCCGTCTGTCCGCCCTCAGATCTTAGAAACTACTGAGGCTAGAGAGCTGCAAATTGGTATGTTGTTCATCTACCCTCCAATCATCAAACATACCAAATTGCAGCCCTTTGGCCTCAGCAGTTTTGATTTTATTTAAGGTTACAGTTAGCCATGATCATGCGTCTGGCACCACTATATGTGTGCCAACAACACAGGCCACCACAGGGCTGTGGCTGAGTTTCATGGGCCGCGGCTTACAGTTTCATGGACAGTGGATGAGAGTTTCAAACAACATTGTACGCTGTACAGAAAAATTTTTACTTGTTTCTTGTCCTCGGCACTTCAGTGGTATAAACTTGCTTTTCAATAACGGAGTTAATGTCGCAACTGGGATGACTTAAAGGTGAAATCAAAGGCCATAATTACTGAAATATTAAAATAATTTTTAACTATATAAAATCTGAAAACTACTTCACAAATGATATTCGTCCCTGGTTAGATAATTTGGGTATGCGATATCATCCTTCACTCGTCTAATGCTATGCAGCAAAATGTTCCTTGTAACCAGCGATCGTAAATGCCATTCTACCCTGAAGGATTTAGAAAAAAAAATACAGGATCAATGCTCAACACGTGTCCGTTATTCTAGGTCAATTATGCTGGCAGAGTTTGTCATTTTCACTTTCTTTTTCTCAGACATGTAATACATCATGTTCGGCCTTGCATGCACCAGCGTTTTCCCTGGCTAATGAACCCGTGATTACATAAATCGAACACTCTTTACTGCTGCTTTTCTGCCCTTCAACGTTCACATTTCCATTCCCAAAAGAACAAAGTATCCATGCTTATTAAGTTTTATCATAGTTCTATAGCATATGTAGATTGTATTGCACACACACACACACACACACACTAATATTATACCATATACATATATATATATATATATATATATATATATATAGATATATGTATATACACACATAAACACACAACCTATATACATACATATATAAATATATATATATATATATATAATATATATATATATATATATATATATATATATATATTATATACACAACAAAAAAAGCCACCACACACACGTATTTATACATACATACACACAGAACCTCTTCCTTGAATACTTAGATATACATAATTATAGTTCCATGCAAGCCACAAGCGAATTTCCATTTAAGAGGTCTCCATCACTAGCACGTTCTTCCGTTCTCCTCCCCCCCCCCCCCCCCCCCTCGCCCCCCCGCGCCTCTATTACACAAGCAAGTCCCAAGAAGGTTCATGGTCCCTTTCCGTGGGACTTTATGCTATCACGACTTGACACAGGCCATGGCTCCATCCTTGCTCCCTTTAAATATTCCTTCAAAGTTCGAGTCTAATGGCTCTCGATGACAGGGTGTTTCGCATCCAACGCTGAAGAATGCTCTGTAATCCACACAGTGTTCATGTCAATTACTACTCCCCTTGACAACTGGGATTTTATGCCTCTGGACTCATTTATGGGCGTGCATGCAAACACACAAGCACACGCACACTTAATCATATATATATATATATATATATATATATATATATCTATATATATATATATATATATATATATATATATATAGACTATATATCGGCCATGCATGGTACATACAAAATTGCCGGCCATGAGCAAAAGGACTAATTCGTGGCCATTTCGCAAAATGTTACCTATTAGGAATCTCACTTTTGCAACACGACCAAGGGATTTTTGGAATTCAGTACTAATGATTTCGATGTGCAGTCAAAATAAACATATTATTGTTTGTCCAGCACAGGTGCATCGATGTCGCGGCCTGATAAGTCGCTAATTAATGTCAATTCATCTTTTGGTTAGCACCTTGATGTGGTGACGATACGTCGTACTTTTTCGTCCAGAAGACCTTACACAAGTCTCGTTCTCGTCCTGTGAATGGAAACTCAGGAGTTGTATGGACGTTAACCTCGCACGAAGTAAGTAGTCCCTCGGGGCATGATTAGAACATGAAAAATAATAATGTGTTGCCTTGCATGGTCGGAAATTGGGGTGTCAGGTGATAGACATCCGATCTGGTTTTGATCAAGTCTTATGAGCGGGTCATATGACCAAACGTATGTATGTGTGCGTGACCGTGTAGGCTTCCTAAATGGAAGGTGATGTGTCATTCGGGTCTTGGAGCGCATACTATCGCTCAAAGGGTACGCGAATCCACATTCAACGCCCAAAGTGAAATTTTGTCTTTTACATCTTTGAACATTTGTTTCCAAGTTTTCTCTTTAGTGTATGACTTTGTTCTAGGATATCTGTACTTGATTTGATTTTTTGCATTTGTCGTGTGCATTGATTTGTACAATTTTTTTTTATCCTTTCCTCCTCAAATGGATCTGAAACCTAAGAATGATGTAGGTTAAGTGGTAACATGTCCAATTGACTGGGGGCTCTTTTTAACAGTTTTATATATATATATATATATATATTATATATATATATATATATAATATATATATATATATATATAGTAGTAGTGTATATATCTATATAGATATATATATATATATATATATATATATATATATATATATATATAGATAATAATGTAGTTAATATTGAGAGAGAGAGAGAGAGAGAGAGACGATGCTGAAAACATTAATGGCCATGTTGCCAAAGAAGATCTTGCATACATCTACCTCCGAATAATGGCAGAGAAACGCCATCTTTCTGGAAACTCGGAAAAATAGTGGCGCCAAGACAAATGCAGCGAAAAAAAAAAAAATGCAGCTCAAGGTGATAGGGATAATTTATTCCCTTTATCTTATTGGACTGATATTCTTAAAACATATTTTGTTATTCCATAGATAACACGTTATTACTGCCATTCACCTATTCGCCAATTATGTTTTCATTTACATGTTTACATGGCGGTTCATTTAGTGAGGTAACACATTCGGGTGTTTCTTTTCTCACGATATTCTTGAACTGTCACTCAAACTACCGCTTAAGCTGTCGCTAACTTTTGTTTTCCTGTTTCTTAAACATATATTTTTTTTTTTTTTTTTTGTAATGTTGAATGAACTGAGATTAATGTTCTTTTCATTTAGAGTACAGTTGCCGAATTTGACTAAAATGGTTACGATAATGAAACTTCAAAGCAGTGTACAGAACATCATTATGCAAAACACAAAAATTCTTATGTAGTCTATCTAACCCTTGATGCCAGATGTCTGTTTGGATGATGTAGCCGTTTCTGATGTTGAAAAAAATACACTAATACCGTTGAGGGAGACAGGTGTCTCAGAGATATATATCAGTAACTTTCAACAATTTTTTATTATTATTATTATTATTATTATTATTATTATTATTATTATTATTATTATTATTATTATTATTATCATTATTATTATTATTATCATTATATATATATACATATTATATATATATATATATATATATATGTATGTATATACATATATATACATTTATATATAAATATATACATATATACACACACACACACACACACACACACACAACACACACACTATATATATATATATATATATATATATATATATAGATATATATATATATATAGTATAGAGTACAAAAACATACAAAATTTAATGATCGTCGGAGTTATTACAGTGATAGTGACCTCCAAAGTAAACAAAGTCAAGCATGACCAACTTGCCGAACATGCAAGTAAGTGAAGATTCCATTTCAGGCAAGAATGGCCCCCTATGCTGGCTGACATACATCCTACTCTGGCGTGACACGAAAATTACGTTAAAAATAACACGGGCACGAAATCCTATCTTATTCACTCACAAATGACATACATTAAACCAGATCAGTGAGGGCAATAAATGTCAAGAGGAGCAAAATGAAGAGTAGATAAGAAAATGATCAGAAAATGGGCAATCCCCCCCCCCCCCCCACATATCCCCCAACTCCAAGTGACTCCTCCGGCTCCAATTGGCTTCTGTACTGCAAACCAGCCAGGTCACGTTTCTTTGGGAAAAGAAATGGGGGCTTCATGTACTTATTAAATAAAAAAAAATGGTGCGATAATAATATGGCGAATATTTGACCCACTCTCATTCAAATATTGATGATCGGTATCTGACCCTCAAGTCTGTTCCGCCATTATATTGCTTCCTTACAAAAAAAAAAAAAATGCTTGTATGAACAATGACACGCTCACAAATTTACAACCTTCCACCGTCCCCCCCCCCCCCCCTCTCTCTGCTCTCTCTCTCTCTCTCTCTCTCTCTCTCTCTCTCTCTCTCTCTCTCTCCATACAAAAAAAAAAAAAACTGAAGTTTGACCCTTCAAAAGGTGACATTCGGTATCATTAACTGGCCGTGACCTTAACCTCAGACTATAAACATTCATCCTTGGGTTGTGCATATAATCAATATTAATAAAAAAAAAACAATTAAAAAAAAACACACACTTTTACGACACATATGACGGAATACACCGCAAATATCACAAAAATATCGCAAAACTGCAAATACAATCAAATTTACAAGTAATTTCATTTCTTCACTTTTTAAAGAAGTTCGCATGCTAAATAAACCAGGGGGAAATAGTTTATCACCTGCAGTGTTATGAGAGAGAGAGAGAGAGAGAGAGAGAGAGAGAGAGAGAGAAGAGAGAGAGAGATGAGTTGTCATTTATCCAACGTCCTTATCAAGGCACTATGCTACATTGGTGATTTCCATTTATTTTTCTTAAAATGGTTTTAATTCTCCTATATTTCGGCCTTTATCGCAAGAAATCGCATTAACGGGCCCAAGGCTAATAAATGACTCAAGGCGAGGAGGAACGAATTGTCTGAGTCATTCGTTCGATCATTAGCGGATCCCAGAAGTGTTCGTTCGGGCAGAGGTATATTAAATGCCATTCTTATTGGCGAAGTATTTGGAATTCGGTCCTGCGCGCGAGGAAAAAAAAGTATAACTATTATCCTTTTTTAATCTCCGTGTCCAATGGCAAATTGAGAACAAGCGCCACAAAGGCAATTTTCCGTCTGCCGGCGACTGGATTCTGACCCTTAACTGCAGTGTTAGCTTGCCACTGAAATGACTCGACTCTTCTAGTTGACCAAGATCCAGGGAAAGACAAAGGAGGACTATTAAAGTTGGCCGGTCCCGTGCTTTGTTAATTACGTTTGCATTCAAATTACTCATTTCTATCATCGGCATTGTCTCCACTATCGATCTTCCGAAGGGTTCACACACACACACACACACACACACACACTGCCTTCAGGGGACACCTTAGGGGAGCTAAGCTAACCCCCTCACGGGAAATCAACACTCCAGAGACGCACTCCGTCGGGGGCCCCTCCTGCCGAAAGAGCCTTCCGGCTCCATTGCTTCTTTCCTTCTAAAAATGCCCTGGGTCTTGGCGAGAGAGCCCATCAACCCTTAAACCCCTGTGTACTTAACCCATAAACCCCTCATTCTCACCCCTTTTCTATGCAGTCCCGTTGTCCTTTCACCCCACCCCTCTTTTTTTTTTCCTTCTTCTACTTGGAAACCCCCTTCCTCTCTTCCTCGGGCCCTCGGCTACCGGGGTCAGCAGCTGACTCTCCGCGGGAGGCCCTTCTCAACCTCCTCCCCTCTAAAAAGGGGCGGCAGATGAGCTAAGCGACCAGGGACCAGCGCCTTCGTCAGACCCTTCAAATCTTCCCGGAACGAGATCGTTGATACCTCAGCGACGTTTATTACTAAATAGACGGGAACCGGTACCCGAGGGGAAACAGTCACGCAATGGGAGACTAAAAATCAGTTCGAGTAATTATGGGGTGCGACTGAAGGAAGGCTCGATAACAAACGGCATTTTCTAATTTGTCCTTATTCTTCACAGAATAGTGACCTAGTCATGCAACTTCAAAACAGCCGCACCTATACTATGTTTAGGCCAGAGGTGGCCAAACAGTCGATCGCGATCTATCAGTCGGTCGCCGTTCCCCACACAATCCTATATAGACAAACATAGCACAAGTATATATATATATATATATATATCTATATTATATATATATATATATATATATATATATATATATATATCTATATATATATATTATATATATATATATATATATATATATATATATATATATATATATATATATATAATATATATATATATATATAAAGTGAGGAATTGCCCTCATGTTTTATCGCACTATGGCGCTATTTGAAAATTTTTTACACACTTAATATGTGATTATGTAGTATGGTAGATCGTAAAAGAGTTTCAGTCTTTGGAGTATACATCTCAAAGTCCAAAAATCTGGCCACCCCTGCTCCAAGCAATTGTTTGACCCTTGAGGCAACGTTCGTTCTAGGTAATGTTCACGAAACCTCTCCGAGTCTTTCCTTGAAAATCTGGCCTGAGCTGCCCTAAGCTAAGTAAGACCCAACAGATAGAATTGAGTCCATTCAAACTTCTTGTAGAGTCGCATAACACGACTGTCCTCGTCGACAGAAACTTCAACGGAACAAGATATGCTTTAACAATCTGATCTACAAACTAGGCTTTTTATCTCATTTCTAAATCAGTTGTGTATTAATAGTTTCACAGCACCATTTCATTCCCGTGTGCCTGGTATTCTTTTGCTCTGTTGATCACCAAGGACTGTCACAAATCTCTACTAAAATTTGAATTTCCAGCAATACTATATAATACCTCCTGTCCCATTAAATACTCCATAGAATACCCTCTGCTTCAACTGAGCAAGCTATCTAGAATAGCAGCATAATATGTAAGTTGATTAGGTATCCGTATAAATACTAATAATACAGCTTTAACATTCCTGCAGAAATTGTCGCTTCACATTTGTGTATATACACACACAAAATATATATATATATTATATATATATATATATATATATATAGTATATATATATATATAGATATAGATATATATATATATATATATATATATATAATATATATATATATATATATATATATATATATATGTATGTATATATATAATGTGCGTATCTGTTGGTATGCAAAATCCTTTAAAAAGGTGGTTTTAGAT
>NC_087216.1:1612201-1617201 GCF_015104395.2 Macrobrachium nipponense
TATTATAGAGGGTCTAGATAGAGAGTCCTTAGCCTTGAAACGTTATAGATCGTCGCCAGGCTCGATCAAGGTACCTTAATTCAGCATACATTATAGAGGCAGTGGTGAAAAGGGCTGGGCACTGACTAAAACACAGCAATTCTAGAGGAGATTATTTCCTGTGGACTATCGCCGTTACACACAGAAAAATGTATGGATACATATTGCCTCTACATCGTTTTCATAAACCTGGCTTAAGGCCATAGAAGAAAGACAACAGTAATCAAGTGATACAATCCTACTTTTACCGTATGTCGTTTTCATCAATCCTTCGCGACAACCTAACCCTACCACCTTCCTTGATTTGTTTACACATACATGCATACATACATGTATGTACACATGCACAGGCATACATATACAGTATAGGTCACTCAACTAAACTCAAATTAAGGATATCCTATAGCTACAGTGCACTTGTATATAAAAAGAACGATACCCTCAAAAAAAAAGTCATGAACAACTAAAAGAAGAAAAACTTGTTTAAAAAAAAGTCGGAAAAATGGATTCAATTATGAAAAAGAAAAATAGAGCGGAGGAAATACAGCGAGTCTCAGGCGGGCAGCATTAGGGAGGTTTACAGGGACGTCGGGACGTCATAATCAATTCTAGAAAAGAGGAACCTATTTTTCTCAAGGTGTGGGCGGGTTGCGGGCGGGGGTGCGCTGGGTAGGGTCGTCTGGATTGACAACATTTCGAGGTGTGTGTCTCCTTCAGTCATTCAATTTCGCGTCGACATTTTTGTGTTCATTATATATTCAAAACACCCGGGATTATTTTGAGTGGAGGGACGAGGAAGATAGTTATTCCGGTAATGTAAGTGCGGTGGAGATCGCGCTTTCTTCCTTCACACTTCCATTCCTCTTTTCTTCCTCTTCGCTCTCACCGTTTTTTTTCTCTCAGTGGAATGTTGGCGTGCCTCTTTCGCTCCCTCTTTCTCTCCCTCTCTCTCTCTCTTCCTTTCGCCTTTGTCACTCAGGCAACATTCGAGCAACTTTTCTCTGAGAGTTATCAGTGCCATTTTGTAGATTAGGCAGCTCTGGGCGAAGCCCTGGCTGCTTCTACTAATCCCTGATTCCTATGCACAAAGGGTGAGAGCCACATCAAAGTTTTTTATTTTGATTTACATATATTGCCGATGAGGGCCACTCCACAGGGTTCTAAGAAAGGCTGGAAGCGGCCATGAGACTACGGCTCTTGGGACACCAAGACGCAGGGACGAAAATAGAGGAGGGCGGTCGCGGTAATTGGCCCTTATAGCCCCGGGATATTTAATTCGAGAAAGGCGGGTGAAGGTGATGCCTCGCGAGAAGATGATTAGATGAAGAGTCAGCAGAGGAAGTGTCAAGAAGGCGAGGTAGCGAATTTTTATAAGCAACCCCTTCAAGTCCTCACCCTCCCCTCGTACCTTCCACACGCATCTTCCTTCTCCCCCTCCCTTCCCCTCCCCCCCCTGCCACCTTTCCTTCCTTCCTTCCTTCGAGTCCATGGTGGTCCCCTCGGGGGAAATTTATTTATTATTTTTCCTCTTCAAATCCCTCTCCCCCCACAACCTACCAACCCGTCAGGGTCCCTGCCCAGAGCTGCCCCGTGCCCTCCACCCTCGCCCATGCCGAGTGGCCCCCTGTGCTTTTAGGAGTCAGAAGACATCCGCTGCGCACCTTGTCACCGTTGTGCCATTTTAATCTATTACCGCCATTCTTTCACCTCGGCTAACATTTCGCGAGTTACTCTCTTCATTTCGTTCCCTCTCATTTTTTTTTCTTTTTTTTTAAGAAAATTCCGAAGGACTCGGGAGACTAAAATATAAAATTGGTCACGTTTCGTCATATTTTAGATTAAGCTTTTATAAGGAATAGCACTCTAATTTTATTTATATTTTTATTTCACTGCGTCCTGAAAAAAAAAATAAATAAAAAGTTCTGCCGTCTAGTTTGAGATACGAATATATTTGTGCGTGCCATTAGTAAGTTTTCCATTTTCATCTTTAACTTACCCGAGATATAAAGGTAAATATCTGACCAGTTTCTCATATTATCTTGCTTGGACTCGATTGATTTAAAAAATAATGGAAAAGGCAATTAATAATCCGACTCAAACTATTACTTTGGTATAGCATGAAGAATACTGCAACAGTGCCGTCTGTATGCGCATCATCCTACATCTAGCAATTTTTTCGCCGCCAATAGCATATACACACACACACACTTTTATATATATATAATATATATATATATATATATATATATATATATATATACATATATATATATATATATATATCATATATATATATTATATATAGATATATTATATATATATATATATATATATATATGTGTGTGTGTGTGTGTGTGTGTGTGTGTGTGTGTGTGTACGTTTAAATCAATATAATAACGGCTTCTACTGCTTCTTTGAATATCAATTTATCTCCGTCCCAATTTATGTTACATTCGAATAATCAAAGATGCCTCGACAGTTCATAAAATTCCTCTTAATTTCCTAGTATCATCTACACATGTAAGCATAATTTTTACAAATATGTTTACATCCTTTTGTTTACCACAAGCACAATCTTATTCTAAGACGATGGTGGTAAGTTGCTTTATATAATGAAACTCTAATATGTCAAGAGAGGGATACAAATACAAATTAGTGGCCCAGAACGCGAAATTCTTTATTGTTGCAATTAGCTCTTCTGGCTTTCCTACCGCAGTTATCTATGCAGGAAGTCAGTGTACTACATCCAACAAAGAACAATCAAAGCCAAAGACATGGGAGAAACAAATTGAAATCTCCCATTCCTAAATCATGTTTAGACATTCCAAAGAAAAAGCTTCTCGCCCTGATATACCGCAAAAAGCATTAAACCTTTGAGGAATGGTCAAATTATGAACAAATTAAAATAAATAGCCTAGCTGCTAACATGAATAAAAAACAATGATCAATTAAATACTCTTCAATACAATATCAAATCCAATACTCTCCAACAAGTGGCAAATCAAATGCTTTTATAAAGTAACAAGTCAAATGCTCTCCACTTGGCCCAATCCCAAGGAAATTTTGAATTGGGACCCGAGTGGTACCGCCCAAGTTGCTTCGTAATAATTAGATGGAGCAATCTTTTCTGCACACATGAATAACGACTATTCTGCAGCCACTGATAGAGAATCAGAATAGACAATCGTACTTATAGTAAGCAAAACGGTGGTAAATGAAACGCTGACAAATAAATCAGATAAGATCGTCGCAACATTTGAAGAACAGGGGAGGATATACACCAAAATACAGCCCAGGACTATGGTTACAGTGTGGTTTAGGCAGTTCTTTAGCATATGCAGCTCGTAAGATGTAATATAGCATTCGGATTGCATTATTCCTTAACGTTGCTAAAGCACTGCATACTTTAACACAGAATTGCGTATTTCTTATTCCTTTATTCAAGAAATTCATGTTATCATAAAAATCGGCCAGAGTTAGAACACATACATATATAATATATATAGTTATAAATGTATGCATGTATATGTGATGTGATTTATATATATAGATATATATATATATATATATATATATATTATATATATCTATATATATATGCGTTGTATGGAGAGAGAGATGAGAGAGAGAGAGAGAGAGAGAGAGAGAGAGAGAGAGAATTTGTGCAAGTTCTAAGTCCAGTCTTATTTGAATGACAAATTTCCGAAATAACAAGAGAAGCAATTCTCTTTTCGTGTATGTACAGTGCCTTAGCAACGTGAAAGAAGTATAAAAAAAAAATCTGCACTTGACTGCGTCTGAAAACCTGAAGGCTTAAATACGTGACGACCTGTCACACTAGATGGTCGCAATGTCGCTTCCAAGTGCAGACGACTTACGGTAAAAGTCTTGCTGATCGGTTATTCCTAGATAACATAAGATAATAATACCTGGGAAACACCCTTTGTAAGGGGTAACATAAAACGATTCTCAGGATTGTAACTTTACTAAGTTCATCAACACTTGTCCTAGAATACAGCGTGGGAATGAATGATCTTACAAACACTGGTAAATTGGATGGAATTTTATGATGGTGTCCACTATCATCAACAAATGACAAATACATAAATGATAGAAATCACTGAAAACTAAAAGAGTGATCTTCAAGTCAAGATAGGATGATGGAATCAGGCACTTCGGGTGGATATTGGACAAGCTGGGTCGGTCATGTCTAAAACCTGTGGCAACAAGACAATAATCTGTTAAGGAATAATCGCCAATGAAAAACTTATTTTTTTACCACCCCCCCCCCCTCTCTCTCTCTCTCTCTCTCTCTCTCTCTCTCTCTCTCTCTGAAGGAGGGATGCTAATAAGTAGTTTACCTAAAAATGTACGCCAATAATTATCACTCGGGGTATTACTGGGTTTAAATCAATTAAAAAAATATATGATATTTATTTGCTTAGTTTTACTGATTTTAGAAAAGCATGAAGCCAGTGAATTAATTATGCTGAGTACAAGATTTTCTTCATAGCCCGTTTAATATTATTATGATCCTCTACCTTAATGCAAGGAGAAAATTACCATCACAATGTTGTAGAGCATTAGTTCCCAAACTTTTTTTTTTCTTTTTTTTGGTTACACACTTTTCATACAGGATACTTGTTCATGGCCCACCGCCCACCATACTGAACCTGTAAGTTCCCTCGGTATCAGGACAACGGCCCCCAGACAATTGCCCCCTAGGACAACTGCCCCCTGGATAATTGGCCCCCTTTAGAGAAAAATCAGAAAAAATTATGGGGGAATAAATAAAAACCATTAAAACTAATGTTTTATTTACAATCCTTAATAAAGAATTAAACATTAATTGTGATAATGAAAATACATGAATTTAAAAAAATAATATGAACTTAAAATTGTACATATACAAGTTGCAAAAATATGGAAAATAAATTTAATGTACTAAAATTGTAAATTGT
>NC_087216.1:1622201-1629701 GCF_015104395.2 Macrobrachium nipponense
CTTGCAGTAGTAACCTACCATGCCCAGAAAACGTCTTACACCTCTCCTATTTTGAGGTGCAGGAAAGTTTGAATAGCCACATTCGCTTCTAGGAGCGACTTTACCCAGGCCTATCTCGTGCCCAAGATAAACTACTTGGCCTGAGCAAAATCACTCTTCCTTAAGTTAACTACCAAACCAGCCTTTCTTAGAACCTCAAATAGAGCTCTAATTCTCTTAAGATGTGTCTCCCAATCGTCGCTATAAATGATTAAGTCATCAATGTATACTACACATCCTTCTAAATCACAAGTGATGAAATTCATGAGTCTTTGAAAGGTGGCGGCTGCATTTTTCATACGAATGGCATAACCTTGCATTCATACAGACCGTACCTGTCACAAACTACAGAAATTTTCCTTAGCCCTAGGGTGAAAAGACCGACCTGCCAGTAGCCTTTCAACAAATCAAATTTGCTAATATATTTAGCAGATCCCACACTGTCGATACAATCTTCCACCCGGGGAGGCAAAGGGAAGGAGTCTGTCTTCGTAATAGAGTTAACCTTACGATAATCAAAGCAGAGTCTATGCTCGCCACCCTCCTTTTTAACCAAGACTACTGGAGAGCTCCAGGGGCTACAACTGGGCTCTACGAGATCGTGGTCCAGCATATACTTCACTTCGTCTTTAACGATGTCCCTTTTGATGGGTTTAACCTATACGGACTTTGTTTAATAGGTCGAGCCTCCCCTACATCAACATCGTGTTCTAAAATATTAGTGCGTCCTGGTGAATCCTGAAATAAATCTTTATAATCATTAATTAACATTGTTAAAGACGTTACTTTGTCCTTATCCAGGTGCTGAAATTTAACATCAAGGTTATTGAGAATACTCGAATTATTAGACAGACCATCAGGTCCCACAGATAATTTAATGTCTACCATAGGATCTACTTCTACCTCTACCAGTGACACTGGTTCTAAGTCTACCTCTACTTCTCTACTGACAAAAGGCTTTAACATATTTATGTGACAAATTTGGGTTTTTCGACGTCTTTCAGGAGTCTCAATCAGGTAATTAACATTATTTAATTTCTTGAGTACCTTCCCAGGACCTAAGAATTTTGCCTTGAGTGGATTTCCAGGCATGGGAAGCAATACCGACTTTTGTCTCCTGGATCAAAATGTCTCATTTGGGTTCCAACATCATAATTTGTTTTCATAGTAGCTTGAGCCTTTGTTAAATTTTCCGGCAAAGGTCCAAGCTCTACGCAAATTTCTCCTGTTAATTAGATACATAATCCAAACATCATTTCCGGGGTTTTCTCCCTCCCAGTGCTCTCTCACAACATCCAATGGACCACGAACACAATGTCCAAATATAAGCTGAAATGGGAGAGAAACCCAAAGTCTCATTAGGCGTTGACCTGATTGCAAATAAAGCATAAGGGATCTCTTTATCCCATTCACAACCTGTTTCCAAACAAAATTTTTTTAAGACAGATTTCAGGGTTTGGTGGAATCTCTCCACTTGGCCCTGACTTTCAGGGTGATAAGGGGAGGAAGTAACATGATCAATCCCTAACTCATTCATTTTCGCTTAAAGTACCTACTTGTAAAGTTCGTACCACAGTCACTACTTTGAAATAGGTCTTTTGGAATACCAAACCTCGTAAAGAAGGCCAAGCCACGCCTCGACAATTTTCTCCCCTCTAATACTCCCGCAGCGGGACCGCCTCAGGGAAACGTGACATCCTATCAACCATTGTCAAAATATATTCATGTCCCCCGCGCGTCCGCGGTAAAGGACCAACAACATCAATAATCACTTCCCTGAAAGGTTCCCCCACTGACGGAATAGGAATTAAAGGAGCTTTTGGAATTTCTGATTCGGCTTCCCCACGAGTTGACAAACCTTGCAAGATAAATACATGTCGCTTTACATCACGACGCATTCCAGGCCAGAAAAAGTGTTCAGCAAGTTTCTGAAAAGTTTTTCCTGACCCCGAAATGCCCTGAAAGGTTATTCTCATGTGCTAAAAATAATAACTTAGAACGGTATCGTTCTGGAATTACAATTGCCTTAAAACCTCAACTTGGTCAGCAGGCGCATTAATTGACCTACTGACTCTATACACCAAACCTTCTTGTTTAAGAAAAACAGGTTTTGATAAATCATCAACATCAAAATCATCAAAATTAGAAAACTCATTTTCTTGGGCTTCTTTTAAAGCCTCGATATCCCAGTCAATATCATTAAACAAAATATCTCTACTACTACTACTACTACCACAACTACTCGTCACTTGTGTTCAGTCGCCTGTCCATTCATTTCATCAAAGTCTAAATTAACATTATCGAGATCAATCTCTCGAGCACGAGAACGAGTAATAACAGAGGTAGGTTCACAGAGAAACATCGAACAATACGCATCATCCTCTATCTCCGTAACAGTCAAAATTGGGAAGTAATTTGCCTCGTCATGTAACACCAAATCATTAGCAAATAACATGTCAATACCGGGAACAGGTAAACTGTCGACCACTGCTAGTTTTTTTTACCGTACCCTCGCTAATACTCAGTTTCTACATACATGGTTTCGAGAGGATAAGAAGCAATCGTGTTAGGAAATCCACCCAAATTACAAAATCATTATTTGAAAATTCAAAGCCATTAGGTACAGACGTTTTTAAAATTAAAGATTGACCTGCACCAGTGTCACGAAGAATCTTAACACTACGTCCTATTCGTTTGTCAACATCAGTGAAAATAATCCCATTCGATATGTATTTAGCAAATTTTAGTCACTTGTTTTCATGTGATACCTCTTTCTTTGGAGATGTCTCCGCAGAAACAACATTAACGTGTTCCGTATTCCTTTCTAGGTAATTTTTCCTAGCAAAGCAATTCGCTTTTATATGACCTTCCTATTACCACACCAATAACAACTTAACCCAGACTCGTGAGATTCTCTGCGTCCACGTACCACCCACCAGACATACTACTATTCACGTAACTACGCGATACTACACTACCGTTTTTATTTTACTACTATCTACATTACGGTTCACACTTGCATTTTTATCAAAATCAGTAGACCTTTTTCTGATGGTTTTCTTTTCCCTGCCAACTATTTTCCATTACGAGGAGAGAACTTTTAGACATATCTTTCCTTACCGGGTCTTGTCTATGTGCAAGGGAGTACTCATCAGAGGCAATTGCCACCTCCTGTAAAGAATCAATCTTTAACTCCTCCAAATGAATCTTTAGCTCCCTTGACACAGACCTCTTAAATTCTTCCGTCAAAATTAACTCCCTAAACTTTTCAAACGAGTCAACCTCCTTAGACTTTAACCAGTCGTTCCATGCACTGTTCTTTCTTTCGGGCGAATTCCACGAAAGTCACATCCGGACTCTTTTTTAAAGTTCCTAAACTTTGTCTGTATGCCTCCGGAACGAGATCGTAAGCTTTCAGGACTTAATTTCGCTTTCACAGAGTCATAATCAGATGACAATCCCTCGTTAAGTGTATTGTACACACGCTGCGACTTACCTTTTAAGCGACACTGGATCAAAGTGGTCCACATGTCCCGAGGCCAATTCAACTTCTTAGCAATTCTTTCAAAAGAAATGAAGAATTCGGAAACGTCTTCCTCATTAAATTGGGGAACAAGTTTAAGGGCACTTAATAGGTTAAATCTATCGTTATCACTACGATTATTACCATTATCGGCCGACATCTGCAATTTTAACAATTGGATTTCATGATCCCTTTCCTTCGCCCTTTTTTCAGCCTGTAGCTGAAGTGTTTCTTTAAAATCCAACTCTTTAATCCTGGATTGCCTTCAAAATATCCAATTTCAGTTGGCTTTACTGACCATCATTTATATAATTATTCTACTGCCTGTTTCCCCATTTTTTATTACTAACATTGTCTTCTTCCTCAACATCTCTGGCACCTACCACCTTATTTTCACCATTTTTATTACTATTCCCTATTTCCTCATCACTGACGATACCTAAGGTTTCTTTAAACAACTTACCAGCTTTCATTACCTCAAATAAGAGCGGACCTTTCCTAACTTCTGAAGACACACTCAAACCTAGAAATTCACCCAATATCCATAACTGATCTCGTTTTAGATCAAAGAGATTCCTCTCCCAATCAGGGTCTGCCAAAAACTGGCAGCAGCGTTCTCTTCCTCATCAAAATAATATATATATACTAAGTGGGGTGGAACTGAAAATCTACCTAAGCCCATCCACTGACCTAAACACCTCTTTGAATGCACTCGTGAATTACACTGTCGGATGATCCTGGCAAAGTCGCCAAATATGTTATGAACATTTCTCACAACTATTTTAAAAGTATAAGTGGCAAGAACAGGTTCTTTTCTCTTAACGATCAGTGCCACAAAGGTTAGAATTTAAAGCCAAGGGGCAAGATCTCCAGACAGTGGAAAAACACCAAATAACACTCAAAGAGGATTAACGAAAATATAAACCAAAAACTTTAGTATTTATTATAAATAACTCTTAAAAATTAAACCCACATGAGAAAAAAAAAACTGAATTAGGGTTTACAAAATACTTTTACCTAAAAATATCCTCATTCACACGATAGAACAAGAGACAGTGATTAGGAGGAGGAAGGAAAACAGCCTATTTCTAGAAAGCCCTGAAAATATTCTTTTGGAGAAGATAATGAAAGAGGGAAAGAACCTTAATCCTAGATCATACAATTACCCCAAAAAAATATTTGCATACATAATTACAAATAACTTTACACGGATCACTCGAATCTAAAATCATAGTGGTTACAAGCAGGCACTATAACGGGCGATATCACCACTACTGAATACAGACACGGCTGTCTATCAACGCTCCGGAATCACGAAGGGGGTCTGCAGCCGAAGGATACACTGACCCGCGTCAGTAACGCCAATAAAGAAGATATTCAGTTTATATCCTTACCAGCTAGCTGAACAGATTCAGGCCTTTTCACGACTCCGGAGGTTTCAGGACGAAAGCAGGACAAGGGACAAGACAATATGCATTCCCAAGGGCAGCAGGCAGGTCCAGAGATGAGGGGACGTAGATATAATAACTTCTGCAGCATACAGAAAGGGCGCCCGAACAGAGCACGGGAGACGTTTCTCAAACAAGGCTGCAGCTTCCACAGCGACTTTAGTACTTAGGAGGCGGAACACCGTCAACGCCCTCCGTAATACAGGTGAAAAGGGGGGTCCTCAAACGTAGCAAGGCCAAGAGAATCTCCAAATTTTTTTAAAAACTTCCTGCAGGGATCAGGTCAAGGAAACCTCCAAGATAAGGAGCCGAATGCATACTCCTTTTCATCCTCAGCCAACGGTCCCCACCAAAAGTGAGGCAACGACCCGCAAATCACCAAACAAGCATCCGGCCGAATAAATACATGAAAAGAGAAAAAAACAACTCTCATGGGCGAGGTACCACTTAAATAATAACAACCTTCGGTGGGAGCGAGAAAAACCTTAACCAGTCTTTTTTTTTTGTGGCAATAAACAAATTAATTGAAAGTAACTGAATGAAATTTACTTTACAGGCCACGAATGAAAATTAAGCATAGTATTACAATATATATATATATATGTGTGTGTGTGTATGTATATATATAATATACGTATATATTTGTATAAATAATCATAAATATCTAGCCTTTACACCGTTCATAAATAAAAGTTTCTGTTGACACTGCCAGTGCTTAAACTCTTTGATTTATGTACGTTCGTAGATGCCAAAGGACATATCAAAGAAGTACCCAGTTAGGCTGCTTAATTATTCACGGACGGAACATTATTCGGACGAATGGAAGGAAGTCAGGTAAAAGTTCAGGGACGCTCCCAAGCAGTTAATCAGGTATACCGCTTTACCCTCTGACCGACGATAACGACAGCAAACCTCATAAAAACTGTGAAGGCAAAATTGTTTCAGCGAAGGAATTAGTAGGAATTCGCAGGAGGAACCCAGTCACATTGACATTATATATCTATTTTCCTTAATGTAAAATCTGACCGACGATAACCCCAGCAAACCTCACAAAAACTGTGAAGGCAAAATTGTTTCAGCGAAGGAATTAGTGGCAATTTGCTGGAGGAACGAAGTCAGATTGACATGACATATCTTTTTTCCTTAATGTGTAAAAAACAAACATACACATACACATACACTCACTGAAGACACCTCTAGCTTCGTCCGAATTGGAATTACTATCCTTAAAAAAAAGGGGTGGATAAATACAAATACAGAAATTAACTTTTAAATGTTAAGAATGATACTCGTATGGTCTTTATGAAAGCAAAATCTGATGAGACCTCGATAACTGACAAAGGATAAAAAAAGGATATCAATAATTATGGAAAAATTCAAGATAAGTTTATGTTCAGATAGGAAAGCATTGCCACAACAAACACATACGAAAATAAATATAAACAAAACAAACCCACATAATTATATATACACAAAGTTTTATACACACACACACAAGTGAATACCACAAGACAATGATAAGCAAAAATCAAAGCGCTTTCGTCTTTACTAAGACATTGTCTAGGAACGATTCCTGCCTATCATCTTCCTGTGGTATTCGCTTATTTAATGAAATCACGTGCATCTACTGTGATTTTTAAGCATATATATATATATATTATATATATATATATATATATATATATATAATATATATATATATATACATATATATTTCCAATGCCGCATGACACAATGGGTTTCTGTAAAAGTCTGGCACTCATAGCTTTCCTTTGCTGTGCTTTCCATACGTATCCAAACAAATTTTACTGAAGAATACTACGATACTTAACTCCTCAGATAATACTGCTTTTTTTTCACTACTGTAACTTTGAACGGTCGATTGTAATTCTTTAATTGCATGGGCTGATAATTCTCTAAGTCTCTTCTGAAAGTCCTAATGATTTGTATACGATATTGGTAAAACTGTTTTTATTAACATTGTGAATGTAACCAATAACCTTAATTTTTCCCCGTAAAAAAAAAAGAAAAAATTGGCAATCCTACACAAGAAAAAAAAATTCCTTTCGAGAACGGCAAAAGGCTGGAGGAGGGGAGGAGACCAACGGATTTGAAAGGAGGGGGGAGCTACGGGGAGGGGATGGAACGGGGTGGGGTGGTGGGGGGAAGCTAGATCAAGCGAGAGAAACCGAGAGAAAGAAAGGCGGGTAAAATATCGTTTTCTATCTGTAAAAGTTGAAACAGTATCCGAGGCAAATAAAAATAACGTATACACATATACGTCTATGTATGAATTCCGGGAGAGACATTTTATTGCATTGCATGTCATTACAGCGGTTTGTTGAGAAGTCTTGCATTTGCATAAGGTCGTTACGAGGAATAAAGATATATATTATCGCGGCGTATTCGAATTTCACGAGGTTCGCGAGGGAAGAGAAATTTGATATATAAAAGCCACCTCGGCAGCGCCATATCTTGTACGATTTCTTT
>NC_087216.1:1637201-1667201 GCF_015104395.2 Macrobrachium nipponense
ATATGTGTGTGTGTGTTTGTATGCGTAAATAAATTCTTCTGTTAAAACATTTTGTTTAATGGGGCTTTTATACTTGATATATATATATATATATATATATATTATATATATATATATATATATATATATAGATATATATATATTATATATACTATATATATATAATATATATATATATATATATCTACATATATATATATATATATATATATATATATGCGTGTGTGTGTGTGTGTAGAGTATAATACTAAATATATATATATATATATTTATATATATATATATAGTATTATATACTATATATATATATGTTGTATATACATATATATTATATAATATTATATTATATATAATATATAATAGTATTATATATACATATATATATATATATATATATATATAATAAATATAGAATATATATATAATATTATATATGTATATATATATATCTATATATAATAATAATATATATATGTATATATATATATATATATAATATTATAATATATATATATATATATGTATATAATCTATATATTATTATATATATATATATATATATATTATATATGCAATTTTGAAGGAATACCTCGTTTTAGGGAAGCGTTGTTGAAAACAACTACTGTTTCAACGGCATTTAGCTTGTACAGTCTTTTCTATCATTTTCATATTTTTCTCGCCTGCCGGTAGATGGTTTAATTAAATTTCAAGGGCCATAGAAAGATAGTCTGCTTGTGATGTTTATTTAACGACAAAGCGAACTGAAACAGCAATTCTTTTCAATAAGTATTGCACTAATAACTTCAATGGCAGACAATTTTCCTTGACGTTCGTGGTTTTTTTTATTCCCAAGTTGCAGTTTACAAAGGGAGTATTTGAAGAGACTGAAGAATAGCAATGGGCGCTTGCTTAGACAAAATTTGTTTTGGTTTATATTCTGCGCCTTTACTAATTCACCAAGCACCCCTTACAAAATTTCAAGTCATGTAATCATCACTACGGTACTTACAAAACAGTCAGTATTTGAAACAGTCCTTGACAAAGATAGACGCATCTAATCTTATGTTTGTAATCATACATGACTAGAACAGTCAGTGACTAATAACTTGACTTTTCATAGTTTTCCACAGTTTGGGATAATTTAATTTGAGAAAATTTCCAGTTCTTACTTTCCTATTTATCGGGCTTGTGCTATGTAAGTCTGAAATGCCTATCCCCTTTCCTTGTCCTTTGTAATGGAAAGGGGATGAGATAACTTCTGAGCTAAGACGAGTTAAAATTAAAAACTATTACGTACTTCTTTAGCCAGGGCTGTAGATAATGTTTCACTGTGTAACAAAGGTAAATGACGAAAAACAATACCACTGAATGAATATCTCTGAACATTTCACTGGAAGAGCAAAGAATAAAGGAAGCATTTGATGAGAGATGAACAAAGATATCATTTTAAGAACATGAAACAGCGATATAATCTCTAAAGGAAGTATTTCGACCGAGCAAGGGACCTTTGCAGTTTGAGCCTTCAGGCATTACTTTTACCAGGTGATCCCAAGCACTCGAAAATGCTGCAGCACTTTCTAGGCTTCTACCTGACTTTTTGACTGATATCCTAATAACACGTCCTCCAAGAGGAGGAGGAGGAGGAGGAGAGGAGGAGGAGGAGGAGGAGGAGGGGAGTCACTCAGTGCCAACACCTTCCCGACAGTCACGCATCTAAATCCTAAATCTTTGTACCAAAATATGTCTGTGATTCTCTTTCTCTATCTTTCGTTGTTGATGCAGAACGAATTTCTGGAGAACGGGAGAGGAGGGGTGGGGGGGGGAGGGTGGAGGTGATCACTGGTGAAAAGCAAGGAGGCGTGGAGTAGGAGCAGAGGGAGGAGGGGAGGGAGGGGAGGGGAGGGGGCGCAGAAAGCGTTGTGAAGGAGGTGGACACTGCATCTCCACTAACGAAGGTAACCAGCTTCATTATCTGAAACCTTGAGACGATGAAGACTGCTGTTGCTCGTGATGACGGTGTTGGCGGCGGCGGCGGCGGTGCTCTTGTGAAGCAGAAGGGAAGGAAGAGGTGGGAGGAAGAAGACGACGACGAAGATGAGGAGGAGGAGGAGGAGGAGGAGGAGAAAATAGTGGTGGCAGGTTTAATTCTGCTTTTGCTCTATTAAGATCCCTCAACGTCAAAACCTTCGCGGGATGAGGGTCTTTGCCGCTTGGCCGGAGACTTTCTGGGCGTCACGTCTGGGCTCTTACGGGGCGACAAAATCCGCGCGAGTGTTGGCATAATGAGAGTCGAAAATGTAAAATATACAATGGAGGAGAAAAATCGACGAGGAGTGCGAAAGATGGGAGTACGGCGCGACAAAGAACGCCACCACCACAAGGTTGCCCAACATGTAACGAGGAAGGAGAGATGGTGATAAGACGCGAACTCAGAAACATATAAATATACCGGTAGAGGGTGAATGTGAACATTCCTTTAGCATGAATGTCTCTCTCTCTCTCTCTCTCTCTCTCTCTCTCTCTCTCTCTGTCTCTCTCTCTCTCTCTCTGTTTATGTCGCAATTTGGGAAAAGTCAGTGCGAGTTGTTCCCACAAAAGGTCACAGTAGTATTTCATACACACTATATAAGCACCGAGCAAAAATAATACTGAACATGGATAGTTCCTCAGTTATTTTTACGAGTATCAAATTTAAGATAATAAAAATCTCGTCCACAACGTATTATTGTGAATCAGTCAATACACCACTGAAAAAAAGTTAATAATAACATCAATAATAGCATTGCGAAAAAAAAAAACTTTGAGGAACCTAAATCTATTACGTATTTTATTTTCATTTCTTTTTTCGAGAAAAACGAAGGAAGGTGAGAGAAGTGGAGGAGGAGGAGGAGGAGGAGGAGGAGGAGGACCATCAGCAGCAACGGCAAAAATATAATAAACAGAACAATAAATGTAGTGGGATGATTGTTGTGCGTTTTAATTAAACTCTGAGCCATGGACTATCAACAATGTCTAATCTATTTCTTCTTTCCTATTAACTGATCTCCTCTTTCTACTTTTCCTGTTAACTTCTATTATTGCTTTCCAATGAACAACATATTCTTTGGGAGCGTGAATTTCAAGTCAATGGGCCCTTTGCAAATATGGTTCATGATCTAAATCACAACTATAATCATTTGTTCATATAATAATCTCTCCGTACACTACATGCGATAAGAAATGTACAAAAATTAACGCCAATAATAACGATAAGGATACCTGACACGGTTATATTGAGTCATTCTGAATCCAGAACTCGCACCTATCAAAAACATGAAATATTCACTTATAGCGGAAATTTGGGAAAGATTAAGAGACAGTCGCGAGGAAAGAAAAGACAAAATCCAGTAAACGATGAAGAACTGAAATAATAATAATAATAAAAAAAGAGCTACTTTAGATACAGTAAATTCATCATAAGTAATAAACACTAACGAGAGACGTGTGAAGAAAAATTGTTAATTCATCAAAGGTGAGAGAGAGAGAGAGAGAGAGAGAGAGAGAGAGAGAGAGAGAGAGAGAGAGAGAGAACTAGGATTTCATAGGAGCATAAAAGTGAAGGATAAATCTGCTAAATTAGGGAGAGGCAAATCAATAATAAATGGAGAAACAAATAAAATAATATTTAATCAGATACACAACGATTCATAGTAAACAAAACCCCTGAAAAGATCGTTTTCCGATAATCTTGAAGGCAAATTAATACAGACATTACGAAATTATTGAAAAAAAAAAATTAATGAAAAGATGAAAACAAGATATGAATAAAATAAGTCGAGTAATCATTTGAAATACATAACAAAAGTGAATAAAAATTCTACAGTTATAAAAACAAATCAGAGCAAATATAAAATTACTAGGAAAAGCATGCTAAGAGCATCACTTGACAGTAATTTGGTAAAAGTTCAATTATGTATATAATATTAATATATATATATATATTATATATATATATATATATATATATATATACACATATATATATATAAATATATGTATATATATATATATACACACATTTATATATATATATATATATATATATATATATATATATATATATATATATATATATATATATTATATATAATGTGCGAACAATTACTAAAAAGAACCAAGGGCAAATAGTTTTCCTTGAATAAAGAAGAGAACCTTAAAAAATTAAAACATTATGCTTAAAGAAGATTTAAATCTTCTATAAACATAATTCTCAATAATGGTCACCTTCAGGGGCCAAAACATTTTCCCCGATACTGTTATCATCCTAATACCAAATTTCAACGTAAACTGAACGCGTCTGTGTTCAAAACTTAGCGAAACGTCCAGAATTAGCGGATATTGTAACGGTACCAAGATTATTCTTGTAATAATTCTTAACGTGTTCAAAACATAAGACTTTACATAGTCATTTTGATATTCATCTTACATGTGCAAGAATGCAGAACAAGGTTGCGAACAATTCATATGAAGTACGCAACAAAAGCTTACGGACACAACTGTAAATAATACAAAGTTTAATTGTCACACATACAAAGACCTGAAGAACGCAGATATCCACAGTAAGTCGAATAGAGAGAGAGAGAGAGAGAGAGAGAGAGAGAGAGAGAGAGAGAGATAGTAGAAGCACAAAGGGAGGGACAGATACGAAGAAGGATAAAAGATGATAGATACTTGATTGAGGAGGAGGACAAAAAGGAAACAGGAGAAAAAGAAAGAAGGGAACAGTAGGAAAAAGCCAAAAGAGGGAATGATGAGGGGAGGAGAGAGAGAAGAGGAACGAATGAAGATTGGTGTAGAGAGAGAAAACGCGAAGTCGGGTTCTTTGAGAGAATAGAAAGGGAAGAGCAGCAGAAAAAAAAGAAAGAGGAAGAAAAGAAAAAGAATTAGAGCCAGGGAATAGCAGACCTAAAATAGGAGGGCGATGATAAACGATAGTAGATGAAAAAGATAAAGGGAAAGAGAAAATAAAAAAAGAGAGAGCGAGGATGAGTAAGATTGATGAAGAAGATGAAAGGGTTAGAGAGAAATGGAGCTGCATATCAAAGAAGAACGATATATTTCTTTCCCATCTTTTTCGGACGAATAAGGGAAAATATCAAAGGATATACCAAACGGGAAATGGTGATAGATGGAAGGTATTACGCTTGGAAATTCGCGTGAAAAAAAAAAAAAAAAAAAATTCCCGTTCCTTTGAGCGATGCTCTACGCATGATTGCCGAACTTGAATCAAACTGCATAGCTCGTGAACACTAAATAACTACAGAATATCATCCATGTCATAATTACCAAAAACATTTAATTCTACAAAAAATAAATAAATATATATATATAAATAAATAAATAAAAACACCGTATTAGAAAACAGCTTTTCTGTTGAAAATTTTCATCCAATATTGGATATCGATCTCTTCTTAAAGGAAATTTTTCAAATTACCTTTTTTAAAGCAGTGGTTCCCACAAATATGATGAGTCCCAGCCGAGGATACCAGTCAATCAAAAGTTATCATTACCTTACCGGGATACCCAGTACAACGTAGTACACTTTATAATTTGCATGTTCCTACACAAAGTAAGTGTAAGTAAATAACTAAAACATTTTCAATATTTTTTTATTGCTTTGAATTCAATACAAAGTAAAATTGGTGAAAACAGCCACAATTTCTTTCTGGAGTTGAAAAAATATTAGTCTTTTCATTATTGTGTCGCGGACCCCATAAGGCTTTCTCCTGGACCCCCAGCAGTCCGCGGACCCCAGTTTGGGAACCACTGTTTTTAACAATGATCTTTAACAAACAAACAAAAAATCGACATTTGTCTTTAGCGTTTTCATTCCAATTACTAAGCACTTAATACGTTAATCATAATTATTGAAGTATCGTCGCATTATATGATGGGCCAGTCACCACCTTAATAATCCACTCATTTATTCATCTCATGAATACTGAATTACGATTCTGCGATTTTCAAAACACAAAAGAGTCTAGTGGTCAGCATCAGTCTTGAACTTGAATTCTGTGTAGCTATTTGTTTGTATTATGTTAATATTCCTCCCTCATTCAAAGCGTTCATTTAATATGAACAAATCAAATGATGAGGTTTTCCCTACCTGACGTATACCCTCTTCCTACAATAAATAAAATTAAGATATTAAAATTCATTCCTTTTCGATACAAAAATCTCTCCACCTCCCGGCCCCCCCCAAAAAAAAAAAAAAAAAAATTGCAAGAGCCCCTGGAGACAACAATTTTCCCACACGCTGCGCAATCCCCCCCCCCTCCCCCCCCCCCAAAAAAAAAAAAAGAAGTTCAATCTAAATTCTCCGATTTTAATCATCTTTTGTCAGTCATGAGTATTTGAAACATGGCTGGACAAATTACCACCTCAGGATGGCGTACGAATGCATGTATGTATGCATGTATTATACAAACACATATATGTATTATATGCATATATTTATATGCTGAATATAATACTATAATTCTATACATATATATTTATATATACTTATAAATTTTATGTACTTAAAGATTATATATATAAAAAGACATATACTTGCATACATACATATACATATATGTGTATAAAAAAATATATATTGCAAAGATTGTGACCACAAAAGAAACCAGTTACGTCTCTCACACCAGAAAAAAAGGAAAAAACTTTTAACTAAAAATAACAAGAATGTCAGAGACCGTGTCAAACACCATCATCTTCGCAAGAAGTCCACCACACACGAATTAACCCCTATCCAGAACTTTTGGCCAAAGGCTGATGGGTAATAAACGACAGGTATACCGGGTAATATGGAATCAATATTGACACAGTCTAATCTCAAGGGGGGCAGGGGTGAGATGGGAGGGAGAGAGAGAGAGAGAGAGAGAGAGAGAGAGAGAGAGAGAGTGGTGATCGATGGTCGAGTCAAATACAGCAGCGGAAAATCAAGATGTATATGTGATTAGCCTCGACACAAAAGGGTTGACGAAAGGTGTTCGCTCACGACATCCTTCGATTATGAAAGTAGAAGGGCACACATCCAGGCGTGTCCGTGAATGATAGAATTTCACGTCTCATACTTATGCATGCATGCAGGCACACATACACACACAAATGCATGCAAAATTACAAAGCGCAGTTAAAAGTCCCAAATAAGGCATATATATACTACACTACAAACAAACCATGTACATATATATATATATTATAATATAATATAATATTATAATTAATATATAATATATAGATTATATATATATATATATATATATATATACATATGAATAATTATCACATCGAACCGGTCGAATTCCATTATTTATATATCAATTCAAGCTACAAATTGTCCTTTAATATCTAAATTCACTTTACCTCCCAAATGATTATATTTTCATATATGTCCCATGGGGGGACGAAATTATTATCAATTAAAAAAATTCCCCTTCGGTACATATATGAAAATATATCATTTGGGAGGTAAAGTGAATTTAGATATTAAAGGACATTTGTAGCTTGAATTGATATATATATACATATATCATAGTATATATATATATATATATATAATATATATATATATATATTATATATATATATATATACATATATATGATAAAGGGAGCCATAAAAAAACGCCAAATATAGAAAGTAAGTACTATATTTCAGAAACTAAAATATGGGTTCCTTTTATTAGATGGAGTTCTGTGTAACCAAAACTTTTTTACAATCACACACACACACATATATATTCACTTATTTATTTATTTATTTATATATTTATTTATATATTGGCATCCACATTTAAGCAAACACACAGAACAAATACTCAACCTCCATAGACATGCAAATATTAAAAACCAAACTTAACAAACACGAAAGAGATGTTAGAACAACACTAGTAATGGCACAACCGTATGCGTGTTGAAGAGTTACTCGATCATTTAAAGCTAAATGTAGTGTGTAAATTTTTCCCCTGATTTTCAACAATAGGTGTTCTTGTATTTATCTTAAGAACTGCCTGAGTTTTAAAAATGAATATTTATTTCCAACATTTCCTTTCACTACTATGCTAATTTAAAGCATTGTGCAGTCCCACGTTGGCCGAGTGGACTTTGCACTCGGCTACTAATTCGGTGGTCCGAGTTCGATTCTCGGCCCGGCCACGCGGAACCAGAGGAATTTGTTCTGGTGGATAGAAGAACCTTTGTCGATATATGTGGTTCGGATCCCACCAAATAAGGCGGTGTACGAGTAGGTCCCGTTGCTAGCGAATCAATTGATTCCTAGCACGTAAAACATATCAATCCTTCGGGCCAGTCCCTAGAGAGCTAGTTAATCAGCTCAGTGGTCTGGTTAAACTAAGATATACTTACTTTAAAGCATTGTGCGGTGAAAGCTTTCATTCAGTCATGAATATCTCTGTTTAAGTATTGATTCAGTTAATGAACGTAATGAATGTCTTCTGTTTTCCCCAATCGTCTACTCCCTTATTTCCCTTCCATTTTATCGGACTATTTGCCTCTTTTCTTTGCACCGAAGCAGATAGCGCAGTGACTCCGGCAAAGCTTCAATCGAAGAGATAATCAGCTAAAAACTGTTCGGAGGAAAATACGTAATTGGCGAAGCCTCGTCATTAATCATACCTTTCCCCTTGTCAGATCGGTCATGTAAACATCTGTTTATTTAGCAATCTATTTACTTAGCGATTGCCATGAGTAACTAACTAGTCCTTGCGGCGCAGATCATGCACGGAACGCATATTCAATGGCCCTCACTAAATTCTCATTAAGAAATAGGGGCTAATTCTATATTATTAAGGAAATAATTGTCTCATATATCACAGAGGATCGCCGAGTGCAATTAATTCACTAAAAGGAATTAAAATGGGGTATTAGTCTTCCCATCAGGACCAGGTATCGTGGGCGCAGGATAAGCTCAGAGCTGTCTTGAAGGCTTGGGGGGGAGGAGCAATAAACGCTGACCACAGCATTTCCGGACCCGTTCTGACCAAATTCCTTTGGCGGTGAAAGTCACACTCGTAAGCAAAGTCAAACACTATTATAATGTAATGATAAGAATCTAAAACATAGAAAAAAAAAAAAAACAGGAATACACCCGACCAAAATGAGCGATTTCCAGCCAGAGAGAGAGAGAGAGAGAGAGAGAGAGAGAGAGAGAGTAGATAGGTAGAATGGAAGATAAAGGGAGGGAGGGGAGGGGAGGGGAGGGATGGGGAGGGGAGGGGGGGAGGGAGGGAGGGAAGGGAGGGAGGGTCTATGATACTGCTCTTTCATTACTATATCACGTAATGCGATCCTAAATCACCGGGTAATAAGGTCATTTCGTGACAGTTCGACATCGAAGATTTGATGTTCCGTGATGTGAAAAATGTAATGCGGTGATGTATAGCTCGAAGTCACACGACGCAAAGAGACCGCCTATCATCTAATGATTCTCAAATCCGAGCTACTCCTACTCCTACTGCTGCTACTGCTACTGCTGCTACAAAAGGCTAAAAGCGACTGCAAATGCCACGATCATGACTAATTCTGCGGGGGTCGGAACCGCTATCACTGGCGTCATTATTAGCATAAATTTCCTTTGCCGTGTAGTAGTAGATCATTCATCTTTCTTGTCTCGGTCCATTTCCCGAGCGATTTCTCCTCCCTCCGCTCAAGAAAGCAGAGGAGGAGGCAGAGGCAGCAGCAGTAGTAGCCGCCCTTCTATTTCTTCTTCACCTCTCCTTCCGCCGCACCCAAAAACCGCCTTTTCAGAGCGAAGACGACGACGAGAGATCCCCTCAGATATTAGCGTGTCATCCGAGGGTATTTGTACCCGCAGTGGGAGGGGAATCTTCATATTAATCAAAAGAAGAATTCAAATAAAAAAAAAAAAAGAATGAGAATGGGATTGACAAAAAATATCAAAGGCCATTTAGTTTTGTTTACGAGGGAGGGTCGATTGCATGCAAGAGGTGGGGACCATGCACGAATGCGAGAACGCAAGCAGGAGGGGGGAAGGGGAAGGGGAAGGCGGAGGGGGAAGGATGCGAAGGAGAAGAGACGCGCTTGCAGTGCATTGCGGCAAGACGAGAACGCCTGCATGCGGGAATCCCACACACACACGCACACACACACACAGACACACAAGCATACAGACGCACAAAACACTCACAAACTAACACACCGTTGTCCTATCGCATGCTAATAAATAATTAATCCTGGTGTTAATTATTGCTGATGAGTATAGGTTACTTTTCCAGGTAAAGGTACAAAAATATGCCGCTCCGTTAACCCGTGCATTCTTTGTCAGGCAAGTTGAATAACAAGCAATTATCCGTAATTACGATACCGGAACACCTGTAAAAGATGCCATTTAGCGCAGAACGAATGCACTAACGCACACGCACCTCATGGAAAAGGGGGGGGGAAGGGGGAGAGGGGAGCCCAAGGGGTTCTGGTCTTCTCTGCAGGGGGGCGAAGAAGATGCTTCTTGCAACCTGCAGGGGATGTCATTTTCTTATTGCATTTAACTCTATCCGCTGAGCTAAATGGGAGGGGGGAGGGGGAGGGGGAAGAAGAACCCTTTCAGTCCAAGGGGGAGAGGGAGCTAGCAGCAGCAGCAGCAGCAGCAGCGGCGGCGGCGGCGGCGGCGGCGACGGCAGCGCTGCCGAATGAGGCGGCCGATCCCCTACACCCTTTGACATTACACCAGTAATTTTCCCCGTATTACATTGTCATTGCTCAGACATGCTGCTGCTTTGAACTGCTTGCAGGCAGGGTTAATCCCGGCAGGAAATGTGCAACTTAAATTCTGTGGGATTTTTCTCATTTGTCTTCTTCGCCCTTTCTTTCAGAGCGTTCTTCAGTGGGGTCTCCTGTGGGTTCTCTCTGTTGATTCCGCGAAGCTCCTCAGTCTTGATTCCTGGGAGTTGTCTGCTGCTCCCATTCGATGATCCAGTTGGTTCATTTCGACGCAATTTTGTCTTTCATTGTTTCCCTCGATATCTATTGGTGTTATTTGTTACTCAACCGACGAACTGTAAGTTAGTCTATTGTAGAAACATCTGTAGCGAAACGAACAACAGCTATTCACATTTATAGTAGATTCCACATCAACCGTGCATTTGATGTCTACGCCATTCCCTTACGACGCCCCTGATTGGCTGTTGATAAGCCAACCACAGGGCTGGAATCTCTCAGTCTCTCGAGAGAGTTCACATAGGCAGGATGTATGTTCCATCTCTAATGAGAGATACTTTTGAAAGACGTATCCCTCAGGAGAGGTGGAGCATAAATCCTACTCATGTGAACTCGAGAGAGAGAGACTGAAAGTTTCCAGCCCTGTGATTGGCTCATCAACAGCTAATCAGGAGCGTCGCAAGGGACTGGCCTAGACATCAAATGCGCTGTTGATGTGAATCTACTACGCAATATTTTCTGATTAATTTCGGTTGATACACTGCAAATTTCGTTATCGGCGAATTATATAACCTATTTAGAGAGAGAGAGAGAGAGAAGAGAGAGAGAGAGAGAGAGCCGAACATAATATTATTGACTGAGGCAAACGAGACAGATATCGAAGACTGTGAGCTTCTCAAAAGGTGCAAAGATATATTTAAACTTGAAGTAAGCAGACAGATGAATGGCTTCATACAGAAACCTACGCTAGGAATATCAAATCAAATATGGACTCAGGGTGCAGCAAACTTCCATAACAGCATTCGTTTTATAAACCTACAAAGCCAGACATCATAATGGGAATAAAATCACTGTTCTAAAAGTCGAAATAATCGAGGTCGCAACTATTGGTAAAGAGATGGTCTGCATCTTGGTTCATTTTTAGGTTCGTAAGATGACTGAGTGATAGAAAATCTACGTGATACACATTATCATTATTATTACTTCCACTAACGACGCGGGAAGGTTTTAGTTGTCGATCCGTCCGCACTTTTTCTGTCTACCCTCAGATCTTACAAACCACTGAGGCTAGAGGGCTGCAAATTGGAATCTTGATCATCTACCCTCCAATCACCAAACATCCCAAACTGCAGCCATCTAGCCTCATTATTTTCTATTTTCTTTTCTTTAAGGTTAAAGTTAGCCTTAATCGTGCGTCTGGTACCGCAACAACACAGGCAACCACGGCCGGCTGAGAGTTTCATACAGCATTGTACGCTGTACAGAAAACTAGATTGCGCCGAAGTTCTTTAGCACACTGGTTTTTAACTTTATATTTCAAGGGCTTCGCGATTGTGCCCTACCAAAAACAGAAGCTGATTAGTATTTGATATTCTTTTTTTTAATATCCCAACCTTATATAAAAAAAAATATAAAAATTTCTCCCCTGCACACGACGTTAGGGAACAAATTTAACGACTGTCATTTTTTCAAACTGTTAAGTTTTATGCCGTCATTATTGACCGAATCTGGATAATTCGAAGTACTCATATACGCTGGCAGTCGGGGTGGTACTTCCGCGCATTTTTAATGGATTCAAGTTCTCAAAATGAATTCACTCTTAGAGAACAACCCAGACACCATTTACTCGACATAGATAAATATTGAGAAGGCAATTAAATATACTTAAATAAAGACTAAATTAACCACAAATAAAGAAATATTACCAGCTAAAATAAAAAAAACTCAAAATTAATTATTAACAAGGGGAAAGCGTTTGAATATATCCTCACGAAATAGAAACGAAATGAAAATACTACGGTTAGTTACATGATAAACTGGAACTTACTTAACAAGTGAATTTGTTTTAGTTACAGACACCGAGCCACTTATCCCGTTGACAAGACCGATGAAAGCTGAAGAGCCCTGTATAAAAGTCAAAGATATTGAAACCACTCCATATTACCACCATCAATAATTACCGATAAATCCCAAAATAGCCAGTTTTAATAGAAAAATCTTCAAAACCTTAGTCATTTATTACAAAATACTCATAATGGCATGAGTCATGAAATGCAGAAAAAACCCACAGTTAAGTATATGTAAATATACTAAATATATATCTGTACAGAAAGCTTTCTGGAAACTGTTCGATTTCCCTTGGATTTGTTTCTTTATCACTGTCATTACCGTGAAAACATTCAACTGATATATTTCCATCTTCATTAATTTTAAACACTACGCATAAAACACGAACGCAGAGTAAGGAACAAATGGTCTCATAACACCCAAAGGAGTTGTCTCTCCAAAGAATTAATTTCCTTATACTTGCATGACTCTGGACACAATTATAAGCACAGAAAAAACTCGCTCACACCGGAAGTCGTAAAATATGATCAAACATCTATTTTTCTTTTATGATTATTGCTTTTGCGCAGACCTTACTTGTTCCCTAACACTTACCGCATAAGTACTCAAGTATCAGTATATTTTGATGAAGGACATCAACACATGCAAACCAGCATGTATGCACTAAAAACCTGCTGACGTGTATGTATGTGTGTATTGTATGTATGTATATGTATGTATGTGTATAGTGTATGTATATATATACATATGGTATATATTAATATATATATATATATATATATATATATATATATCTATATATATATATATATATATATATATATGACAGTAAAAATGTTCTGTTACAACAGAATTCCATCTAATAAAAAGAACCCATAAAAAAGCCAAAATATAGACAGTACTATAATTGTATTAATCCCCAGGGATTAATACAACATAAACGGTCAGTTAGATAATGACAACAGAGCTCAGCTGTTATTAACAATATAGATAACCATACCCACAGAATAAACTGGAATTCATCATGTATAATTTATAGCAGCAAATGTCAGTACAAAAGCCAGATGACAGAGTCAGCCTTGATTAAACAAAGACAGGTGATGAACATCTCAAAGGGCGCCTGGGATTCAGATATCATAGATAAAATCTTCCTTCACCCAACGCTTAAGAAGACTAAAGAGGAATAATCATGGGGGTGACTTAGTAAAAACAGCCTACCTATGGATGGATCTCTTGGTATAAATACAGCCTTTTCTGTAACTTCTCTCTTTTATTACCTACCTGAAGAGAGGGACAGCAGTCTCTGAAATATAGTACTTACTTTCTATATCTTGGAGTTTTTATGGGCTCCATATATCTATATATATATATATTATAATAATATAATTATAATATATATATATTTATATAATATATATATATATATATCTAAATGTATTTTCATGCAAAGTGGAATAAAAGATTGCTAATGGTTCCATACTCCATTCAGTTTACTCTGCAAAACAGTCGTCTTCGTAATATCTTGTCCCCGTATATAAAATCCCCTAGAATACAGGTAACAGACCTTGTACTCCTTGGTTTCACTTTCCTCGTGGCCACATACTGTTTATATTTTATATCACATTGATATTCCGGTCGTATACGTTAAAAATAAATAAATAAATATATACACACAAAATATATATATTAGCCTGTACCATGCGTATACATAAAAGATATGTTTCCAACAATAAGCATTTCAAACTAAACCTACTGAATCAACCCGAAGTCATCAAATAAATTTTCAGTTTTATTACAAATATAATGAAGATAATTATATGTACAGAAGCGATTCCATGAGTGTATGCTCACCTTCATTTGCTCAAAAAACGAAGTATGTTTTATGTCGGGAATTAAGGAGCTCGCCTGCACGTATGCAAAGGGGGTATCATGCGCATGTAGTACTTCTTCAGGGGGTAATTCGACAGTAATTGCTCCTCCGCTGCGTAATCTTTCGAAAATAAAAGAAGAGTCGCCCTATTACTTTATTATTTCACGTTCGGTGTTGACAACTTTATCATCTGGGTAATTATTATAAAGAACAGCGTTGTACCCGGGTACGGGTGACATACGCTTCCATAAATACAAAACGGCAGGACGGACATGCGGACACAGAACGAGAGAGAGAGAGAGAGAGAGAGAGAGAGAGAGAGAGAGAGAGAGAGAGTTTTCTTACTGTCGTTCGATTTCGATTTTGTTGACCTCAAAAGACTTCTTTTTGTTATAAATGTATTGCGATAACTTTTAACCATTAACCTTTTTCATCTCAATTCTCAGAACATATTGAAACGGATTAATACTTTAATCAGCTTAAAATGAGAAGTTAATGTAGGGTGAAACATAGTTGCTTAAAAAAAAAAAAGAGGAGTTCACAAGTACTGATTTTTTAAACGTTATGTATTTTTCTCCCCACAGAATTTTACATTTCGAAACAGGCAGATTACCTCCGCTACCAATTGAAGTGTTTGTTGCGAAATTTTCCATCGTTTCCGTTCTCAAATACGAGTCCGGAAAGGAAAAAAAATCTGGACTGCAACGTACCTTTGAGGTCTGTGACCTACATCCACCCACATGAAGAGAATAAAGCAGTGGGGTTGTAAAACCGCATTTGGGGAAAGTGACGATTTCGAACTTCAGTTGCTAAATAAGGGTGACTGTAATACTAGAATTTTCAATATTCAAGTAAGTTCCTACCATTCGAAGGCACATTATAACAGGGATCTCTTGTTTGCTCACACTCCCCAGGTACACAACGCGTGGAAATTCAACAGTCAGTTTCAAGACAATGAGATATATTCCAAAATATTTAGTTTTGTTCAGTTACATTCAAAGTAAAAAAAAAAAAAATCGTTTTCAGTTTATGATTCAACCAACCTTCTAGTCCATTCATATTCAAAATATATTACAAAGCAGACTTGCCGAAATATGAAAATCTACTCTAAATTAAAATAAAAGGCCAGAATAAAAAAAAGCCAATATCATCATCAATATACATTTTGGGGTCCCCAATTATACAACTATCCCATTGCACTGCACTGGTGATAAATAATAAAATTTGACAAGATTCAATTTCCTTTTCAGGACAAGTTAAATAAAATGAAAATATATTTAAGTTTTATTCGACTTTTGTCATTAATATCAATGCAAAACAAAAGTGTACTAGTAATCATAACACTACTTGTATAAATGTGTTTTGGTCAGAACACAAATACTGCCATGATTATTATTAAGAATTCAGCATTAATTCTAACATCAATTTTAACATTATCACCTATCACTCCTACTCCCTACTTCCGCTTCAGCGTTGAATGACCTCCTAGGTCCCAGCGTTTGGCATTTCCAGATACTAATTGAAATACCATCACTGTTGTTTACTATCTGCGCCCGGCGAAGGAATAATATTATCTGTGCCCATCTATGGAATAATATTATCTGCGCCCGTCGAAGGGATAATATTATCTGTGCCCGTCGAAGGAATAATATTATCTGTGCTCATTAATGAATATTATCTGCGATCAATCTATATGAAAAACCATTATCTGCGCCCGTCTATGGAATAATATTATCTGCGTTCGTTGACGGGAGTAATATTATGTGACGGCCCGTTAAGGAATACTAGTATCTGTTGGCCCGTCGAAGGATAATATTACTGCGCCATCTATGGAATAATATTATTGCGCCCATCGACGGGATAAATATTATCTGCGCAAATCTATGGATCATATTATCTGCGCCCGTGAGAGGGATAATATTATCTGCGCCATATATGGAAGATATTATCTGCGCCCGTCGAAGGGATAATATTATCTGTGCCCGTCGAAGGGATAATATTATCTGCGCTCGTCTAAGGAATAATATTATCTGCAGCCGTCAAAGGGATAATATTATCTGCGCCCGTCTAAGGAATAATATTATCTGCGCCCGTCGAAGGGATAATATTATCTGCGCCTGTCTATGGAATAATATTATCTGCGCCCGTCGAAGGGATAATATTATCTGCGACCATCTATGGAATAATATTATCTGCGCCCGTCGAAGGGATAATATTATCTGTGCCCGTCTATGGAATAATATTATCTGCGCTCGTCGAAGGGATAATATTATCTGCGCTCGTCTAAGGAATAATATTATCTGCACCTGTCTATGGAAAAATATTATCTGCGCTCGTCGAAGGGATAATATTATCTGCGCTCATCTAATGAATAATATTATCTGCGCCCGTCTATGGAATAATATTATCTGCGCCTATCAAAGGGATAATATTATCTGTGCCCGTCGAAGGGATAATATTATCTGCGCCCATCTCAGGAATAATATTATCTGCGCCCGTCGAAGGGATAATATTATCTGCGCTCATCTAATGAATAATATTATCTGCGCCCGTCTATGGAATAATATTATCTGCGCTCGTTGAAGGGATAATATTATATGCGCCCGTCTAAGGAATAATATTATCTGCGCCCGTCGAAGGGATAATATTATCTGCACCTGTCTAAGGAATAATATTATCTGCGCCCGTCAAAGGGATAATATTATCTGCGCCCGTCTAAGGAATAATATTATCTGCGCCTGTCAAAGGGATAATATTATCTGCGCCCGTCTAAGGAATAATATTATCTGCGCCTGTCGAAGGAATAATATTATCTGCGCCCGTCGAAGGGATAATATTATCTGCGCCCGTCGAAGGAATAATATTATCTATGCTCGTCGAAGGAATAATATTATCGGCGCCCGTATAAGGAATAACATTATCTGCACCCATCTAAGGAATAATATTATCTGCGCCCGTCGAAGGGATAATATTATCTGCGCCCGTCTAAGGAATAATATTATCTGCGCCCGTCGAAGGGATAATATTATCTGCGCCCATATAAGGAATAATATTATCTGCGCCCATATAAGGAATAATATTATCTGCGACCGTCGAAGGAATAATATTATCAGCGCCAGTCGAAGGAATAATATTGTGTACTCCTGTCAAAGGGTTAATATTATCTGCGCCCATCTAAGGAATAATATTATCTGCGCCTGTTGAAGGAATAATATTATCTGCGCCTGTTGAAGGAATAATATTATCTGCGCCCGTCGAAGAAATAATATTATCTGCGCCCGTCGAAGGGATAATATTATCTGTGCCTGTCTAAGGAATAATATTATCTGCGCCCATCGAAGGGATAATATTATCTGCGCCCGTCGAAGGAATAATATTATCTGCGCTCATCGAAGGAACAATATTATCGGCGCCGGTATATGGAATAACATTATCTGCACCCGTCTAAGGAATATTATTATCTGCGCCCGTCGAAGGGATAATATTATCTGCGCCCGTCTAAGGAATAATATTATCTGCGCCCGTCGAAGGGATAATATTATCTGCGCCCGTCGAAGGGATAATATTATCTGCGCCCGTCGAAGGGATAATATTATCTGCGCCCATATAAGGAATGATATCATCTGCGACCGTCGAAGGAATAATATTATCAGCGCCCGTTGAAGGAATAATATTGTGTACTCCCGTCGAAGGGATAATATCATCTGCCCCATATAAGGAATAATATTATCTGCGACCGTTGAAAGAATAATATTATCAGCGCCCATCGACGAAATAATATTATCAGCGCCCGTCGAAGGAATAATGTTGTGTACTCCCGTCGAAGGGTTAATATTATCTACGCCCGTCGAAGGAATAATATTGTGACTCACTTTCATGCACGAATTTATATGAAAGATGTCCCAGGAGTATCATTACTATCAGACTATCATAACCACCAATTCGGATTCTCACCAGACAAAAGGTCACGCGAGTGTGTGAGTGTGTGTGTGTGCGTGAGTGTGTGTTCCCGCGCACGAACATCCTTTCAAGTCTGTCCGCTCTAAACACCAAGTCATATATGATGCTGAAAGTCATCCCGACGTTGCCCTTCTTATTCATAAGTCCCTCGGGGAATAATGAAGGCTTAATGGTTTTTTGCTTTATTGTTTCTTCTGGTCGTATCGGTGGCCCTGGGGATATTCTAATACCGTCTTTACGTTCATATATTATACAAGAATTACCGGGCGTAATAAAAGGAAAGGAATAACCCTGAATATCAAAGTAACAGTCCGAAATAATATCACCTTGGCTCTCTCTCTCTCTCTCTCTCTCTCTCTCTCTCTCTCTTTTCTTTCCCTTTTCGTACGCGGCTTGCCAAAGGTGGTGGTATTAAGAGCCGGTGGAAAGCCTCGTGAGAAATTCATTTATTCTTCGACCCAAGGAGGAGATAGTGTGCGGTTTAAAAAAAAAAAGCCAATTCAACAACAGCAACAACAAACACAACAACAGCACAAATAATATTTGGTGAAGGAATAATACTAATACTCGATTAAGAAAAATGAATAAAATTTTTTTTACATGGTAAAGGCATCGATAATATATAGATCACAGTTACCGCGACTGCATTTACAGTACTCGACCTTTGACAATGAGGTTCTCAAGGAACTTTCATTTACTAACTGTACTCTCGCTTCTATGATCCTGTCGTAAACGATCACAACTGACATCTCTACAGTCTGTTGCAGTTCTAAGCACTGATCTCAGGTCACGGGAAGTTATATATATGCCAACAAAACAGAATATAGACTTTAAGCTAAAGGCCAAGCACCGGGACCTATGAGGTTATTCAACGCAGAAAGAGAAATTGAGAGCAAAAGGTTTGAAAGGTGTAACAGGAGGAAAACATCGCAGTTGCGCTATGAATGAACTGTAAGGAGAGGTTCGAAAGTAAGGTGGAAGAGAGAGGAATGGAAGGGTTTGCAGTTAGGGGCTGATGGGACGCTGCAAATAACCTTAAGTAATGCTCACAGTGCACCGCATGAGGTGCACTGACTGCACTACCCCCCTATAGGTTATGTGCCAAAAGCGTCAGGCATTCATTGGTGGTTAACCCTCCATATCATGTTCAAACTAAATGCTGCCCAACTGAACTGACTGGAATTGGTATTTTCATCAAGAGAAATGCCATTTCAGTATAAGAAATATTCTATTCATTCAGTAAGGAGTCATTATTCGCTTTATATGAAAGAACGCAGACGTCCTTGCCAAAGAGCGATACGCGGATAGAAAAAATTAATGATGAGACAGACAAGAATGACAGAGAATGACAGTGAGGGAGAGAACTGAGAATTTATGAAGTCAGAAAGAAACAAATAGAGGAACTTACAGACGAACAGGCAAGGCAAGTGTGTGTGTGTGTGTGTAAATATATATATATATATATATGTGTGTGTGTGGTGTGTGTGTATTTATGTATGTATATATGTGTATATATATTACATATAAACGTGATATATATATATATATATATATATATATATATATATATATATATATATATATATATATATATATATATATATATATATATGTGTGTGTGTGTGTGTGTGTGTGTGTGTGTGTGTGTGTAGAGAGAGAGAGAGAGAGAGAGAGAGAGAGAGAGAGACCTTACAGACCTTACATCTTGTTCGGGTTGCCCCAGGTCCCTCAGTGTGAGGCACCTCTAATGTTTACCAGAGAGTTGCTAGTCCATCTTCCGTTATATTTTGCATCCTCCAATCTTGGATGGTCTGGGATGCAGTTTAGATATTTGTCGAGCTTATTCTTAAACACAACTACGCTCACTCCTGATATATTCCTCAGATGAGCTGGCAACGCATTGAATAGGGACGCTGCATATCGATGCTGGTGCGTAGTGGATTAATGTCCTGTGTGCTTTCCTTATTTTTCCTGGTATAGTTTTGGGCACTATTAATCTACCTCTGCTTGCTCTTTCTGATATTTTTAGCTCCATGATGTTTTCGGCAATTCCTTCTATCTGTTTCCAGGCCTGAATTATCATGTAGCGTTCTCTTCTCCTTTCTAAACTATATAATTTTAATGATTGTAGTCTTTCCCAGTAGTCAAGGTCCTTAACTTCTATTCTAGCTGTAATGGACCTTTGTACACTCTCTATTTGTGCAATATCTTTTGATCGTGTGGGTACCATATCATATTGCAATATTCAAGTGGACTACGAACATATGTTTTATAAAGCATAATCATGTGTTCAGCTTTCTGTTTGAAGTGCCGTAACAACATTCCCATTTTTGCTTTACATTTTGCCAATAGAATTGCTATTTGATCATTGCATAACATGTTCCTATCCATCATCACACCAACGTCTTTAACTGCTTCCTTATTTGTGATTGTCTCATTATTAGGTCCCCTATATGCATATAGCTTTCCTTCTCTGTCTCCATAATTTATTGATTCAAATTTATCAGAGTTAAATACCATCCTATTTACCTCTGCCCAATCATATACTTTGTTAAGGTCTCTTGTAGCGCGTTCCTAATCTTCGATCACCAAGTAATTTCTCTACTTATTCTTGTGTCATCGGCGAAACTACTCACTACCGAGTCCTTAACATTACTGTCTATGTCTGCAATCATAATAACAACCAGTAATGCAGCTAACACCATACCTTGTAGCACACCGGATATTATCTTAGCTTCATCCGATTCCTCATCGTTTGCAATAACTATCTGTTTTCTGTTGTGTAAAAATTCTTTTAACCATCTTCCTCCTTTATCCACTATATTATGTTTTCTAATTTTCTTCGCTAATATATTATGGTCTACTTTGTCAAAAGCTTTTGCAAAGTCTAGATAAACCACATCTGTTTCATTTCCGCTTTTCATATTTTTGTATAGTTCTCACGGTGGACTAACAGTTGGGTTTGTGTACTTTTTCCGGGTACGAAACCATGTTGTCCTATATTAAACAAATTATTTTTTATTAAATGTTTCATAATATTTTTCTTCATTACCCTTTCATACACTTTCATAATATGTGATGTTAGACTCACAGGCCTATAATTACTTGCCTCTAGTCTTGATCCACTTTTGAGAGAGAGAGAGAGAGAGAGAGAGAGAGAGAGAGAGAGAGAGATTTTCATGAAGTATGAAAGGATTCCATTCGTTGTTTAGGTTAGTTCAACGTGTCCAAATACGTAGGCTGTTGGAGGCGTTATGTACTCGAGCGCTATTGACTTTCGTTTTTCATTGTTTATCAAATACAAACAGTTTTTATCCGCTTTTTTTCGGCTGACCCAGAGCTTTCCGGATTTAAGGGCAACTCTACGCAGTGACAAACCAAATAAAATGACATTTGCTCAGCAGTAACAACAAATCTCGCACTGTCGACATTCTCTAGTGACGAATACGAGACTATTTTTTTTTTTTTTTTTTTTTTTTTTTTTTTTTTTTTTACGCAACCTAATCGAGTCTTCATTAAAGACTGAAAGCCTCGCTTCCCTCTAAGAAGACTCATTCTTTCGCCAGGTAGTAGTAGTACACTTTCCCATTTTGTGATGGAACAAATAACCCGGGTGACAAAACGTCATATGGAAGCGACCGTGTTGACGCAAAGCCGTTTCTTATTTAATCGTTTATATTATTTATGGAAATTAAACCGATTATTTTCCCGAGGGAACGTTTGCTTATTAGGTTGTCATTCACTGTTACGTAGAAGGGACTTTATTCGGTACACATAAAGAACGGGAGAGAATGAGGAAAACGACAAATGCTCCATTGAAGCATCAGATGGGTTATGAGGCATTTACCAACATAAGACACGAATTTTCCATAGTTTGAATTTCACAGCGATATAGAAATAATTCATGAGTAGGCAATCTCCATCGAGAGAGAGAGAGAGAGAGAGAGAGAGAGATTCTCCAATATCAGGCAAAAGTCCAGGTCTCCAAATTTGTGCGATGCACGTTTTATTAAACAAACAAGTAAAAATATCTGCCAAAGTTTCTTCGGCGCAATCGAGTTTTCTATAGAGTATAAAATACTGTGAGAAACTCTCAGCCACGGCCCGCCAGGGAAATTCTCATCCTAGGCCCATGAAACGTTTGGCCACACCCCGATGGTGGCCTGTGTTGTTGCCACCTATAGCGGTGCCAAACGCAAGATCATGGCTAACTTTAACCTTAAATACAATCAAAACTGCGGAGGCTAGAGGGCTGCAATTTGGTATGTTTGATGACTGAAGGGTGGATGATCGACGCACCAATTTGCAGTCCTCTAGCCTTAGTACTTTTTAAGATCTGAGGGCGGACGGACAGACAAAAAGCCATCTCAATAGGTTTCTTTCACAGAAAACGCAAAAGAAGCTGACCAACAAAAAACAAACATATGTCGTTTTAACGTGATCCTTTCAGAGTTCTACGAGCGCTAATGCGTTAAGTAGGTGCCGAAACGTAGACTCTGAGATCAGAGCTTTAAGCAACGCCACGTTAGCATGCGAGGATTCGAGAACGTTAGGCAGACTGCATGACGACGCGTACCCTAGGACTTGGTCGCCATGTTGGTTGACCCAATATCAGGGTTGGTGTGACCCGGGTCATTAATTGTGGTGCGTTTAACAAAAGCTAAATTACAACGGAGGAACTAATAAACTAATTAAAACCTCACTCAAGTCGGGGTCGCTGGATTTTCGAGACTTAGAAGATGAGTTAATCACTCCATAAATGCGCTCTGGATCTTCGTTAGTGTGTCGGAAAGACGAGGAAGGGCCTTGGAGGAAGCTTTGCTCCTTGGAGGGAGGATGAACGGATCATTCCATCGAATACTCAGCCAATCAATTAATTTCTTAGACCCATGTTCACAGTTTTTCATCTATACCCCAACTGATCAGGTAGAATACTGATTTTTTTGTATTCCAGTAAATTTCTATTTCCTGACAAAAAAAAGGAGGGGGGTGGGTTTAGTAGGTTAAAACCTATAGTGGCGTTTTTCCAAAACATAAAACAAAAAGTTTAACAAATAAAAAGGACTCAATACCGCCATGCTGATCTGGAATGAAGTTCATTTTTCAATTTAGAATCGGATGTTTGGATAAACATGTGGCTGATACTAATGATTACTAGCAGTAAATTCAATACTACATTATTACTGTGAATGACAGTACCACTATCAGAGTTTGGGCTACTTCTGATTCATAATAGTAATAATAATAATATGCTGGAAGTAGACCCTCTTTTAAACATGTTTTATCAAAAATTATTGCTGCATCAGCTGCATTAATTTTTATAGAGGTTCCTCTCTATTTTTCTAATTGTGGTTTTCTCATAGCTGCTTAAACTGGTGAGCAACACATCAAAGGTTGGCATGTCGAAAATCAGGAAAAAACAAATGTCAGTTTCATTACAACGCTTAAGAGTGCTAGTTAAAATTCAAATTAATGCAGCTAATAATAATAATAATAATAATAATAATAATAATAATAATAATAATAATAATAATAAAATAACAATAATAATAATACCTTCATTTTATGGCAAATTTTTCTGATCCGTGTTCGTTGCATTTCTTTCTGTTATCGCGGCCGCCTTAGAATTAACGAAGTTATGTTACAACTCGTAATATTTAGGTCACAACTCGAAATATTCAGGTCACAACTCGAAATATTCAGGTCACAACTCGAAATATTCAGGTCACAACTCTAAATATTCAGGTCACAACTCGAAATATTCAGGTCACAACTCGAAATATTTAGGTCACAACTCGAAATATTCAGGTCACAACTCGAAATATTCGGGTCACAAGTCGAAATATTCGGGCCACAACTCGAAATATTCAGGTCACAACTCGAAATATTCAGGTCACAACTCGAAATATTCAGGGGCACAAAACAGATTTTCGTCTGAATCAACACTTGGATCAGAGTACAGGACTGTTTTGTGTTACTTCATTGACCTTGATCTCACTAACGTGTATCTTCAGAAGAAGAAAGCATTCAGCTGGTTATGCAGGAAACCGTGAAGATAACATGTTATGTTACTCTGTTAGATACAGTGGTTAGTGTCGTAGTATGCCACTCAGATGTCGCGGGTTCGCGTCTCCCCCCCAGGGCGATGGAAAATCACTGGCTCTGTATAATGATCAGTTACTGCTGCAGTGTGGGGTCTGCGGAAGCTTAAAATCCAAGTCAATGGCTCCTGTGTGCTTGTTCCAAGTGAATAGGTTTCATCTACAGAAATAATATAATAATAATAAGAAGAAAACAGGATTTTAACGCAACAGTTTGGAGATGCTCTGTGAGATATCGCTCTAATCTGCAGGGCCGTCACAGTTATCTGTTCGGTGGGTCATCTTATATAAATCAAAAGTCAAGTGAGCCATAGTGACATTTATGCTGAAATATTCTAGGGAGCATAAGTTAGTATACTCGAGCAATCTGAATGCTTGCCAATGAAAATATATTACTCTACCATAGTCTATATGAATTTATGACTGATGTGGAGTAAACCATTACCATTTTTTCCAAGTAAATTATTCTCACAAATATGAATATATTCATTATTGTTTCAATTAAGACGCGGACCATCACAATTCGAAATAGGTCACATTTGACCCATGGGCACGGGTCGAAAGGCCCTGCTCTAACAAATACTTTTTTCTCATTCTGGTGTCAATCTGAGCCTGCCATATGATCCAGGACATTTTTAATTAAAAACTGTTTTCTATGTCACTGATGTGAAAGGAGAGCAGCAGCTTTCTGCTGTTTGCCAAAGAAATTATAAATGATAGTGCTGGATGACCAGACTTATTGTATAGCAGATCTCTCCAATTATTTGATTGTTTTGTGTAGTACACAGTGTATCTACAACCCTATCGCTCTAGATTGAAATGACATCAACTTACCTGGTAATATTTTAATAGTATAAAATACACGTTAATGAAAGTGAGATGAAATCCACCAAGTCAACATACAAAAAAAGTCAGAAAGACCCAAAAAAAGAACTGTTAAAAAATTTCCAGCATTATCTACCTTAAAATAAGATAGAAGTAATAGGTAAAAAAAAGGAAAGAGGTGATAAAGCTATTCAAACGAAAGTGGCTGAAAGCTCCAGAGGTATGAATGGAGAGAAATGAAAGGGGAAAGGTAGGTAGGGGAGAATAATCAAGAGAGGTAAGGGACGAAGACAAAAACTGGCAACATTAAGATCTAAACAAGAAATTTGGTTGAATAAGAGAGAGATACAAAAAAATAGCGGGGCCGGGGGGGAGGAGGAGGAGGGAGGGCGGTTGGAGGAGTCGAATTTGAGGACGAACATGAATGAGGAGGGGCCTGCCTTAATCTTTCAATGGAACCCAAAACCAGCCTCGTTAGAAACTGTTCAACCAATAGATGTGAACGCCGATGCGTAAACTGAGCGTGACGCTAAGAATACGCCAAAATGGGATCTGGCTTTCATGCGACCCTTACTACTCAGGGTCCGCGCGCGCTGCAATAATTATCGTAAATGATAAAAAAAAAGGGGTAGGGGGATGTGTGTGTTTGTTTGTGTGTATGAGAGAGAGAGAGAGAGAGAGAGAGAGAGAGAGAGAGAGAGGGAGAGAATTTTATGATTAAACTGAAAACAATGAAGGGTTAAAGAAAGTTTCTAACCACTAAAAGCACACGGTATGAGAGAGAGAGAGAGAGAGAGAGAGAGAGAGAGAGAGAGAGAGAGAGAGAGAGAGCCGAAGGATAAGTGGCCAGGAAGCGTTATAGGTGGACCGGAACCCTCTTAAGTAGACTTGAAGCCGTCCAGGAGGAGGGGACGGTGGTCAGGGCGAATGAGATTATCTTCCGGTTATTATCCACTTGTCGGATAAATCCCTGAAGGAAACCTCCGGTTAACTAGACCGCCCGCGCGATACTCCAGCACACAATGTCTGGACTGGAAATCCAGTGCTTCCAGGCCAGGGGGGGTGGGGGGCCTTCAGTGAAAGTAGCCTCTTGTGGAAACAATGAGCGGCAACAAATGTTCGCCATCTTGAAAAGAGTCGCCGGCGAGTGTACCCAGCGCTTCAACAACCGGCCTGGAGTGTTTATTATTCCAGCGGCGACATTTTCTCCTCAGACGAGGATGAAGGACAATAGCCATCGGTCAGTAATCGTACACACAGGAAGGAAGGACATTTTGGCTGTAGGGTCAATCTTCCCTCCTAATGAGACCGCGGCCAAAGGAGTGGAGAGCACTTCGACAACTCCTCCGCAGGAAATGGAACTATTATTTACGAGGATTTTGGGGTCGTTTTACGATATATTCCAGCTACCACTCTGCGGTAAAATGACCTCTTATGTAAGGAAAACATTAATAGCGGACACTTAACAATCTGATATCCGATTCCTATGAGTGGTTGCCACATCCTCCTCCTCCTCCTCCCCGCGTAAGTAAGAGACGCCATCTATTTCGTTTTTCTCTGGGATAATTCGCTACTTAAGAAACCATTCACAAAAAACATAAATAAATATAAATAAAAAAGAAGCGGACGACTTCACATCTACTTACGATAATACAAGATCATAACAGCCGACAAAAACACATCACCCGACAGAGCAAGAAAAAAAAAAAAAAAAGAAAAAAAAAAAATCCTTAGACGATAAAAAGCTTCCTTCCTCAAACGAATCTCGACTATTACAGAAGATAATAAAAATCCAAACATTACGACACGAGGGGAAATGGGACGAAAACTGAAACTCTTCATCACATATCAAGTGATCACATCCGATACTGGAGAAACAGCTATACATTTGTCTTGTGAGTTCTTTCATTATTAAACGTTATAGAGACAGGAGCTGTAATAAGTGAAACCGAATACGAAGCACTTCAATACAATGAATTGTAATCTATATATATATATATATATATATATATATATATATATATAATATATATATATATATATATATATATATATATATATATATATATAAAGTATATATATATATATATATATATATATATTTAATATGAAGTCATTCACCGCTAAAAAGGAACTTGACAGTAAGAAGCTTTGAGGTGAAACAGGAAGAAAACCTCGCAGCTGCACTAAAGATACAGCTGTTAGAGATGGTGGAAAGTCAGATAGACGAAAGAGAATATGAACGGAGGTACAGTAAAAAGAATGAAAGAGGTTACAGCTAAGGGACGAACGGATGGTGCAAAGACCCATATGTAATGCCTACAGTACACACACGTGAGGTGCACTGATGAACTAACCCCCTGCGGGAGAAAACTAAGGACTAAAAACAAATAAAAAAATAAGTAATGATATCATTACAAATCATACAAACATGTTTCTTTTAATCATTATCATCCTGACAAAAAAAAAAAAAAAAAAAAAAAACTCGATTTGGCGCATAAGTTACGCCGGGCACCTAGACAAACCAAAGTTTTTTTGTTTTTTTTCTTTTTTTCACCAATACCAAAAACAAAACCCTTGGTAGCCATCAAACCATAAGCCCTTAGGGTCACTGAAGAAAAGGCTTTCAGTGGTGATCAAAACAAAGGGTCTTGGTGTCGTTCAAATAACAATCAAGAAAGCAAGTGGGTTTGCCCCCAAACTTCTGTCGTATTAGCTTTTCCTCTTTTTCCTCCTATACTCTGCTGAAAACTGGCTTTATTCTGACCCATCCAGGATCACCATACCCCGTCCTATCTTGGATTCCCCCCACCTTCAGTCGAGAAGTAAGTAAATAGTTAAAAGGTTAATAAAGAGAAAGACTGGGGGAGAGGGCAGGGGGTTTTAGTGTCGCGGGAAAGGGTGGAGGGGGGGTGGGCTGATTGGACCTCCCCCCCCCCCCATAAACCTCCCGTAATTCGAAGAGCGAATGGTTTTATTCTTCAAAGGAAAGCCTCAGGGAGCCTTTGAAGCTTCACGGAAAAGCTACCGAAAGCGTTTAATGACCAATGTGCTGGATATAGTATATAGTATATATATATGTATATATACATACAGTGCATTTATGGGGTTCTCCCTCCGTCTATACTCCTTGTTCATTAGCTTTAGAAATATATTCAGTTACCATGGCTTTTTGAGATACATATATTATTTATTATTATTATTATTATTATTATTATTATTATTATTATTATTATTATTATTATGAACCAACAAAAACTTCTTTCAGTTTTCTTCTGAAAGATTGAAATAGAAACCCACAAAATCACTTTGTAACTTGTTTACTTCTAAGTAATTTACCTTTAGTTTCATTACACACTCATGAGTGACGCATCAGAGTGTGTAGTAAAACTAAATGTAAATACTTAGAAGTAAACAAGTTACAAAGTGATTTTGGGGGTTTCTATTTCAATTATTATTATTATTATTATTAATACCTTAAAATAACAAAATCATATTAATAAAAAATATTAATATTATCATTACTGTGATACCCATAACTGCGTTCCTAGCACAACATCAAAGCAAGAATCGCTAAAAGAGATCTTCAGACTTCCTCGACAATGAAAATACATGAATATCTAACTGAATCAAGAGTCAAAATATAACTCGCCCGTTACACAGTTCATCCCTCGATTAAGGTTAGGTTAGGTATATCTTAGTTTTACCAGACCACTGAGCTGATTAACAGCTCTCCTAGGGCTGGCCCGAAGGATTAGATATTTTTACGTGGCTAGGAACCAATTGGTTACCTAGCAACGGGACCTACAGCTTATTGTGGGATCCGAACCACACTATATCGAGAAATGAACTTCTATCACCAGAAATAAATTTTCTGATTCCGCGTTGGCCGAGCCGGGAATCGAACCTCGGACCACCGGATTAGTAACCCAGCTCAAAATCGACTCGGGCAGCGAGGAACTCCTCGATTAAGGAAATTAATATGAGCGCACCATTGGGTTTGGTCAACACTAGGACGAGTGACTAACAAAGAATGCCAATCACAGGTGGTACAGAAGCTCCGTGGTCATCTATAGAGACCGGGGCATAAATGATACAGATAAGGCCACATTATGTATGGTACATACAGAAATTTCCGCGTGACGTACAAAGTACAGGGTGTCCATAAAGTCCCAGTACCATTACAAGTATTTATTGCTCAGAATAGTACTGGGACTTTATGGACACCTCGTATATGCAGATAAACGTGGGCGCATCTCAAATCGTCCCCGGTGCCAGACGTAGGCACCATCAACCCCAAAACCCCCCCGCCCCGAGAGTCTCCTCCATAAACGAAAGTGGAGCGGTAAATGAAGCTTCGCGGAAGGGGCAACACTGGGGACAAAGTTTCCGTTCCCCCCAAATTCGTTGTATCGGAAAGTGATCGAGATTCCTTTGACGGATT
>NC_087216.1:1669701-1672201 GCF_015104395.2 Macrobrachium nipponense
ATATATATATATATATATATACATATATATATGTATATATGTAGACAATTATTAGAATCCTACTGTTCTTAAATGATCATAGCACTGAACATTTTTAAGGTTGTTTACATCTACCACAAACCAAAAGATGGGGGTATAATCTTAGCTGATTATTTAGCGCACCAGTGGTGACAGTACCTTACCATCTATACACTAGTGATTTTTATGTTAACATAAAGAATCATTAAACGCATAGAATATAGTATCCTAATGACGACCACAGTAACAAAAACGTCGGTAGCAACATCAACAATGAAGACCATCGTCACCATTGCCATTATCATTTCTACAGAACAATAACATGAATAACAAAAACATGAACGACAAGAGCGTTCAAAGAACGTCACCAAAGCTGAGCCACACCCGTTCCTCCACCGCCCCCCCGTTCCATATCAAAATCCGGAACTCTCTGTATCTATTAGCTTAAAAAATATTTTAAGTGAATCAAGAAAGTTTTCCGTTTTCTGTAAAAGAAAACTACCTTGACGGCTATGTCCGTCCGCACTTTTTCTGTCCGCTCTAAGATCTTAAAAACTAATGAGGCTGGAGGGGAGCAAATGGGTAAGTTGATCATCCACCCTCCATTCATCAAACGCACCAAATTGCAGCCCTCTATCCTCAGTAGTTTTTTATTTTTATTTAAGGTTAAAGTTAGCCATGACCGTGCGTCTGTCAACGCTGTAGGACAGGCCACCACCTGGGCCACGGCTGAAAGTTTCATGGGCGGCGGCTCACGCAGCATTAAACGCTCCACTTAAAACTCCATTGCGCCGAAGAAACTTCGGAGCGTTTCTTACTTATGTTAATTCTGCTACACAACAAACACAAACCCAGCCGAACATACCCTCCAATAATAAAATTGACAACTGTAATAGCACGAACAACCATAATATGGCAGCAACATCACAAAAAAACAATAATAACGAAACTCAAATTTTGTCAAAATAGATCACCACTAACAAATCTTAAATCTTAGAAGATAAAAACCTATTAAGTACAACAATAAGCAGTAAGAACTTCTACCCCTTACTTTCCGTACTCATTATTAGCCCCATACCTTTACCGTCTTTGTATATGTGTACGTATGTGTGTATGCGCACGCCCGAGTGTGTGTATGTGTGTGCACGCGCGTTCTCCTCGGAGAGCTTTAATATAATAACAAAACAATCGCTGTGCCAACAACCCCAAACCCTATTCTCAACAAAGGTTTAAAATCCTTGTGCCTTCGGATCAATACCCTCCATTGTTTATATTACATCGGATTAGATCCTCTTTTGTTCGAGTTTCTTGGGTTTATAAGAGGATTTACTTCCTCGCTTATTGTTATTGACTTGGTTGGAATACCTACTTTTTTATGCCCTCTTTTCGCGATTTCATTTCCGAATAAGAGTAGATTTCCCCTCAGAGCCAAGAGAAAACATCGAGCCACTGAAAGAAGCGTAAATGTAACATGGACGCCACAACTGTTATACTTTTAATTTCTTCAAAATGCAGATATATTCAAGTCATGGGTGAGATAAACCATCTGTTACTGTTATTACTATCATTATGAGCCATGAAATACGAAATAAAAGCCGCAATATTTTGTTTTGCTTAAATTCAACATATGATTTACAGACACTTAAAGTTGCAGTTCGGCTCTTTCATCAATATACCTCGCCAAGAAATTTCACTGCTTTCCGAAGACCAACCAGCGGAAATAACAGAAAAAAATTTATAAATAAGAGAAGAAGAGTAACCAAAAATATATGTACATATACACTACGTAATTCAGAAAGGCTCAGACAAAGATGAATAGCAATCTGAAGTAATCTTAAAGATATATAAATAGCGGCAACCAAAAACCCGAAAAAAGACGTAACCAAAACAAACAATGGGCTGGTAATCAAGAGATATCAGTACAGACTATTGACATTCAAAATAACGACCAATACGAAAGAACACAATAAGAAAATCAATACGCTTTATCTTATCTTATAAGAACTGTCATATTGAAATATGTTCTTTTACTATCCAAGGTAAAAGCTACTTTTAATTGACCAACCATCTGCCCAGCTGTTTCTCAATACAGCTAACCGACTTTCCTGGTGATACAATGATTTCCTTAAGTAGTCAACACAGAATACCTTAACACATAAAATCTAATTCTTTGAAGAGCCTTTCAAACGAAAAAGATGTTTATTCCCTTCCTCGAAACTTGTATTGTTGAGAACAGTGTAGTATGTTTTATATAAGTGGACATTATAACCTACAGATATTCATTCGCCAAAATCATTTTTTAGAAATAAAATATCAAAGTGTTAACAACTGTTTGCCAAGACGAGAAAAGCACAAACTGTACTAATAAAAGCATACGAATTTGTACCTGACCAATAAAAATGCTTTTCAGTAACGACACTTTCTTATTTTGATATTTAAAGATAAATATCAAAAGGAGAGAAATACATTGATTATTTAATTA
>NC_087216.1:1684701-1694701 GCF_015104395.2 Macrobrachium nipponense
GTAAAAACTATTCCTGACTTGAACATTATAAAAATATTTATGAACAGATGCACTGCATAATGTTCAAATTGTAGGTAGGATATAAAAAGCAAGGTCCATCCCTAACATAAAAGATAAAGAGCAGAACAACATAGACCAGCAAGTTCGACTGAAGTTACACGCTCGCAGTCACAAGAAGAAGCAGCCATCAAGCTTTGGCATGGCTTTGGAAGAACAGAGCGACTGTAATGGAAGCAAGAAGAGGAAGTGGCATAAGATGGAGGAGGAGGAGGAGGAGTGGTGAGATGAGGGCAAAGATGAGGGGTGGAGGGGGCGAGGGTACGATATGTTTGGGTAGGAGAGAGGGTGTAAGCACGGGTTCTTGAACAATAATTTTCCCTTGAGGGCTGGAGTGTGTGTAAACTGAAGCATATTGGAGTACGGGATAATGATATTTCCAATTAGAAACGTCGATGGTTCTAAGAGGCGCCCGAAGGCCTACTTGAGCACGAAGTCCGCGCTCCAAAGATGCACCTACTTGAAGGAGGAGGAGGAGGAGTAGGAGGAGGGAGAGGTCGAGTGTAAAGCAGGGAGGAAGAACGGAGAAGGGGGAGGGATAGGAAGAGAAGGAAGAGGAAGAGGGAGCATGAAAAAAAAGAGTGGATCTTTCTCTTAGCTGTTGCAGAAGGCCGAGAGCGGGGGAGACAAAATTTGGTTTGAGGGGAATGTTTTTCACTTTTTCATTCGCTGAAGTTTTTTGACATCTTAAAAGGGGCGAGGGGGAAATATTGAAAAAATATTAAAACGATATAGATCTGGCGGAAAAAAACGATAGGAGTGATGTTGCACTTTTACGGCAGATTCCGAAACGGAGAATTTCACCAGAGATTGAAGGCTGCTGGATGAGTAGTCAAGAGGAGAGATGCCGCCCGTCTCCTGTGTGTTAACCGCACACCCGCCATTATTATCTGCGGACTCGATGAGCAAATAGTGATGGAGTTTCCTCCCTCGTCGTAAAACTTCCGCCAAAGAGAGTAATTATAATAATCCAGTGGTATTAATTGATTAATACTACATGCCAGGGTAATTAAAACATGAGAGGCACTGTCATAAAAGACTGATAATGATTCTAATAATTATTCTTTGAGACACGAATGAAATGTGGGAGTACTCTGTCCGCGATAGGGTTCGAAAGAGATTAAGTTTATGCCTTCATAAAACAAAGGGAAAAATATACATGATAAAGTGAGATGGAAGGGAAAGGAAGGAAGGTCTTGGGGAGGGGCAGGGAGAACGATCACGGAGGAAGGGGGGAGAGGAGGTGGGTGAGGGGAGGAGGGGGGATTGGGTATAGAGGAGAGGAGGAAGAGGTGGGAGAATACATTCTCTCCTCTCTTCCTTTTTTTATGAGATCGTGTCGCTAGTTGCAGTGGAGGGGTGCAGCGAAATCTGGTCCAGGGGTTGAAGGACATTTTTATCTTGGAAAGACTGACAGGGTCATAGACGCCGAGAGAAAAGGGGAGAAAAAAAAAAGAATCGGTGGAAAAGGGGGGAAGGAAAGTGAGGGGACGCTTGAAAGGCAAAGTAACGAGAAGGATGGACTCCAGGGGGAGAGTGAAAGAGGAAAGAATCGATGAAGGAAAAGACATAATGGGCCACACATGCACATGAGCTATGGGAAGACAAATAGAGGAAGCATTTCAGGAAGAAAGAGAGACAAAAACGCCTTTTAAAGAAGAATGACACCAAAGAAGTACAAAAATAAAGACGCGGCGGAAAAGAAAGGGGTAGGGGAGGCGATGTCTAAAATAAACGTATCTATGCAGAATTTGTATGCTTGCATGCATATACGTATGTTTGTATGTGCTATGTATGTATGAATGAATGTATATATATTTTTTCATTTTCCATTTTCGTAAAATAAAACAATTATTCTCTTTGACAAGCTGTTTTATATAAATAAATAAATAAATAAATAAGTAAATAAGTATATATGATATATATATATATATATATATATATATATATATATATATATATATATATATTTTCAAAAAGTTCATCAATGAGAATATTTGTTTATTTTACGAAAATGGAATATATATGTGTGTATATATATAAATATATGTAAATATAAAATATGTATATATATATATATATATATATATATATATATATATATATATATATATATATATATATATATATATATATACATATATATATATATATATATATATATATATATATATATATATATATATATATTATATATATATATATATATATATATATATATATAGTATATATATATAGTATATGTATATATATTATATATATCAATATCACAAGAAGTGTTTGTTTTGAATACGAAAATAGGAAATAAATTATTTTCCTAGTAAAGAAATCACATAGGAGTTATTTTACCATAGTCTTTAAAAAGAAAAAAGCCCGAAGCCTCCGGAGCCGCTAATTTTCCTATGGTTTCAGAACACCTTATAAAATGCTAATTCTGTTTACAAACAACCTGCAAAGTCTTCAGCACTATGCGTTCGAAAATAATGAAATTTGCCGGAAAATAGATCTTTCAGCCAGCACCCCTCCCCTCCCCTCCTTATTACACAACCTTCCCTTTTAGAGGCTTAATTGATATTATGGTTACTTGGATATCAACATTAAACCTCCCGATTGTTAATGCAATTATTATTTTCTTAGTGTTTCAAATATTGCAAGATGACCGCCACACCTGACACTACAACAAGATCAACTGAATATGACTTTAAAGTACACGGCGAAAATTGACGTTTTCAAGTTAAAAAAGAAAAATTTTTATATATTTATATATATCTATATCTATATATATATATATATATATATATATATATATATATATATATATATATATATAGTATATAAAACACACGCATATCTAAATTCATGTTTATCCAAGAATTATACATCTATATAATGAATCATCAGTATTATAATATATATATACTTATATAGTATATATTACATTACATACATATACTATATATATATATATATATATATACTATATATAGTTATATAGTATAATATACATAACATATATTATACTATATTATTATATAATATATTATACTATATATACATATACTATATATATACACACACATTATACATACAAACACGCGCGCACGCACGCACACGCACACACACACATTATAGATATATATCTATAATATAATTATATATAATTTTATATATATATATATATATATATATTACAGTAATCTCCATGACTGAAGACCAAGCGAAATTTTGAATCACTTAAACTTAAAATCACCCGCAGGATGCGCGCTAGTAGTACATCACCGCACTTTTCTGACAAAGACAATTTCTATACATATGAGCCATGAAACGAACTCGGAAATACAGCCTACAATAATATTGTGGCAAAAGGACAGAGTTTACTGGGGACATCGAAATCATAACGATAGGCAAATGTATCTTGAAAAAATAATAAACAAATTAAAAGAAAAGAAAAAAAAGAAAGCCAACTATTGGTCATAGTCGGTGGATTTGTTATCAAAACTTTGCCTTTGTCATCTTGCCGTTAAAATGGAATAGAATAGAGAATTTAGGACAAAGGCCAAACGCTGGGACCTATAAAGTCATTCAGTGCTGAAAAGGATATTGACAGTAAGAAGATTTGAAAAGTGTAAATGGAAGAAACCTTCGCAGTTGCACTAAGAAAGAACTGTTAAAGAGGGTGGAAAGTGAGATGGAAAAAAGAGAATATGAACAGAGGCACAGTAAAGGAATGAAAATGGCTGCAGGTATGGGCCGAATGCAAGCTGCAAAGTAATGCCTACAGTGTACCATGTGAGATGCACCGACTGTCCTACCCACCTACGGGGATCATACCGTAAGTGGTACACTAGGAAAGTTATCGTACCTGCGTTAGCGAACGGGTGAATATGACACTGATGTTTACTAACTGAAATATCCAAGCTCTGGTTTTCTAGAAAATCAAAGCATAAATCAACTGCTGAAATTATTTTCATATATTTGATAAGAAAAATGTCAAACAATTCTCAACCACAAAGCAACAAGCTTGTTATTTTTTGTAAACTTATTTCAGTTTATTTGAAAACTTCACTTTACCTTCAGTAAAATAACCGTTTCAATCACTTGACTCGAATATTACTTATATGCCTATAATATAAAAAAAAGTTCGATTACCGTTTTCTTCAGAAAATAAGTGAAATTATTATTATTGTTGTTATTATTACTGTTTAATTACTTTATTATTATTATTATTATTATTATTATTATTATTATTATTGTTTATTATTATTATTATTATTTGGTAAATCATATTTCCCCGTAGTTTTAGCCTGTTTATCATTCCGTCCTTTTCGATCACGCAGCCTACCGTATTTTTCAAAAGTATTTCCCATTCCTATGTGGTTCTCAATTAATTTATCGCACATTTCCTATTTATCATTGCTAGGATTAATTCCTGTAGTAGAGTATTCATTATATTTCTCTGAATGTCCGATTTACTATCAATACTCAAGACACCAATCATTCTCATGGCTATTGTCCATAATCGTTAAGTTTTATACTTCTCCTTAATTCTCTCAATATTTTTCTATATATATATATATATATATATATATATATATATATATATATATATATATATATATATATATATCATCATTGATATATCATTTCACTTCGCGCCTGTCAAACGAAAAGTTCCTGAGCCTTTATTAGTTTTAAAAATGTACTCATTGCATTGCATTATCGTTTGCATTCCTTACTTTTTCTCACACGAATGTTAATGTTAATTTCGAACAACTAATAAGAGTTTCTCTCTCTCTCTCTCTCTCTCTCTCTCTCTCTCTCTCTCTCTCTCTCTCTCTCTCTCTCGTCTTCTGTAAGTTTACCGCTGTTATATATCTTATTAATCAAAAGTTCTCCGTAATACTGTAACTATCCTTGTCTCTCTTTTGCCAGTGTCCGCGTCTTACTATAAAATATTAAATGCATCTATGTGTAATCCATCATCTCTCTCTCTCTCTCTCTCTCTCTCTCTCTCTCTCTCTCTCTCTCTCTCTCGCCAGTGTCCTCGTCTTACTATATAATATTAAATACATCTATGTTTAATCCAGCATCTCTCTCTCTCTCTCTCTCTCTCTCTCTCTCTCTCTCTCTCTCTCTCTCTCTCCTTAATCATATTCCTCCCAACCGATATACCAGAAGTGACGTGAAGGCGACGTCTCGATTTTACTTCCAATTTCCCCAAAACGTTCCTGATCTTTTTTCCATTACACACCGTCGAACGTCGCCCCACTTGCGCGAATCTTGAAAAAAAAAAAAAAAAAAAAAAAAAAAAAAAAAAAAAAAAAAGTAATATAGAAAAAAAAAATCTTGACGCATGGCGCACAAAATGTATTTATAAACGGGAGAACAGACTTAGGGAAATCCTCGAAGAGGCTTTTAATCTCAGCCATGACGTTTCCCTAATCGATGAACGAGAAGTAAAATATTCATAAGCATTTTAGACTGAGTTGCATTTAAAATGTCCTCTTCTTCTTCCTCCTCCTCCTCCTCTTCTTCTTCTTCTTCTTTCTGCTCCTTCTCCTCTTCCAAGAAAAATGGCTGAGTCTCCCCTGGTTCCACATTTTCTCCCTGCCGACAGGAGCTAAATCAAACTCGTAAGATTTGACAGCCAGCATCCCAACATTCATATATTGGATAGGACCTGACAGCGCCGCATTATTCATTCATTCACGTGTTCTTTTTCATTTCGGTGTTATTCATGTCGTAGTTTACAGTCAGGTCCGTCCCATCTGTTATAGCCAATATCATCAGGTAGAGAGAGAAAGAGAGAGAGAGAGACGTACGGACGTAATATTTTGATATTCGAGCCCATCGGAGGCCCTCGACGGCACATGGACAAATGCGACGCATTCTTCTTCTTCTTCTTCTTTGCCCTTCGAGGTTTAATAACATCTTTCCGATGTTCTCGACTCGTTCTCCTTTTTCTCACGAAGATGAGTTACTCTAATGCGAATACATTCAGTTGTGTTGTTTCGAGTGACATTGTTTTTATTTATACAACTGTTTTAGCAGAGGACGAACAGTGTTACCCATTGGCGAGCAGTTAAAAAAAAACATCCATATTTGAATAATATAACTGTGAAAAATCGGATTTGAACGTTTGTTTTGTTTTACATGATTTAATTCTCACGACATAGTGAAATCTGTCATTTTTGTATAAAACGAAATTTTGATAAATTTCTTATGATTTTCCCCATAATTTTACCTTAGATTTTACATATGAAATCAATTAAATAGATATTTCTGCAGGTTTTTCTATCGACACTTGAAATATTACCGGGATTCTAGTGTCGTGATAGAATTTCGATCGCCATAGAATGAACGCCATATTTGTAAAAAAAAATCTAATTTATAATTAAATAAGCACATTTGATATTTAATTAATAAACAACCATCAAAAGTAATAAAAACAAACAATCATAAACTAAAATAGGAAATAAAGTCGAAGACACATGATTGGTACATAAATATAAACATATTCAAATGTATCACGTGTCCTTACACTGAACCTTAGAGAATTGTGTTCTCTCTCTCTCTCTCTCTCTCTCTCTCTCTCTCTCTCTCTGCGATCAGTAGCAAGATACTATACGTTATATACGGGAACGACAGTTTTACATTAGCAAATGCCTTACGGAAGCGTTTGAACTCCACCGTAATTCACTGTTCTCCTCAATATATCAAAGGCTTTGCCCTACAATTTATGGGCTTTGGATACGAGTCCTTTCTGAAGTGAAGTTCTTTTGTTTTTCATAAAATAAGGGAGAACGAGAACAGAAAAATATGCCTTGTATTTTGTATTAATAATGCTACTTCCCTTCTATTCATTGCCTAAATTCCTTTACTTCTCCTCCGTTGATATACTAGATACGCATATGACAGCATTATATAAAAGAATCGAGACGAGAAGCCCAGATCCTAAGAACTGCAGGTACCTTTATTCTACATACTTATAGTATTAGGTCCTTGCTTGGACGACGGAAGTATAAGAGTAAAATGCGTTTCACCAAGACTGTCTACTTTATAAAGAAAAAATATTTATGGAATCACATCGTGTAAAAAAAAAAAAAAAAATTATTATATATATATATATATATATATATATATATATATATATATATAATATGTGTGTGCGTGTATGTATACTTCAATTTGTCTTTGTACTTTTTTGGCTAATTTCTTGTAATAATCATAATAATGCAAAAGGCGCTACACATCAATACTGTATTTATAACTACGGCGAGCCGTATTTTCAAAATTCTACGCATTTATGCATATGAAAGGAGTTCGTACGTGATTTACTTATCTAACCCTCCAAACTAATACTAGAAGATCAAGACTAATAACGAATAAAAGGCTGCATCAGCAAAAAGGGAAATCAACTGTACAAAAAACGGATCACCAGAACTTAGTACGCAAACGTAAACTTTACTTACTGAGAATGGGCGATTAATGATATCAGTAATTATTGATAAATAGATAATATGATTAAAGATCGGCGGTGCAGAATAAAGTGACGACACAATAAATAACCAGACGACTCGTCATTGGGTAATAAATGAAAATCTATCTGTCTATCTATTTATTTATGTATTGTCTAGCTTTCTATAAACATATGCACACACACACACACACACACACAACACACACATATATATATATATATATATATATATATATATATATATATATATATATATATATATATATATATATATATATATATATATATATATATATATATATATATATATATATATATATATATATATATATATATATATAATATATATATATACAAAGTATTTTAATAATTCAGCTTCGAGCTGACAACAAACATTGAAATAATTTTCATCACCGAGAATACATAACGAAAAGAGGTGATCAATATTTCATAGTCGATGCTTATTACTTTATGCTTTTGAAAATCTCTCTTAATTCAGTATGAATTATCATACATCTGCAACAGCAACAATAATGATGTAATTCTAAATCACCATAATCAAAGTTAATACCAACTTCAACAACCATATTAACATTAGTAATAACAATAACAATATACTAGTAAAAAATAATAATCATATTCATTTAAACAACAGCAACAACAATACGATAACAATATTAATAGCAAAAATAATAATAATATTCATTTAAACAACAGCAGCAACAACCATAATAATATTAATAACAAAAATAATAACATTAACTTAAACAACAGCAGCAACAACAATATTAATATTAATATCAAAAATAATAATATTCAGTTAAAACAACAGCAACAACAACTACAACAACAAAGTCAATACTAATAACAGCACAGCAAAGAAACAACATGAGCGATTTTCCACATAAGTACGAATTTACTTAATGCAAGTAAAATTCCGCCCCAAATTCGGCAAATGGGCTGCATGGCTGTTAGCTTAATGTCAAAATACTACGTTATAATAAAAGGACAAATCATAATGGATGAGGTGACGTGTTGTCCTGTTTAGACAAATTGTTACCGTCAACATTCTTGTCATGTCAGCTGGACATCGCTGCTGCTGTTGTTCTCTCTCTCTCTCTCTCTCTCTCTCTCTCTCTCTCTTCTTCCGCACGCACATACAGAAACATATATATGCATACAGATATAAGAAAGTACGAGCTCACAGTGTTAGATGACAATTATTCATCTCTCTTCTGAAAGATTTGGTCCTAATAAATAATAATAATAATAATAATAATAATAATAATAATAATAATAATAATAATAATAATAATAATAATAATAATTCAATGTGACATATGAATGAACACATACCGTTCGGGAAGAAAGGAAATTCCCGATGACGCGACACGACAATAGTTTCAGATACATATCTATACTTACGAAAGGTCATCGTCAATCCATCACAATCATCGACAGAAAAACTGTGTTTATCTGCTCCCCCCCCCCCCCCCCCCCCCCCCCCCCCCCCCCCCCCCCCCGCCCCCCCCCCCCCCCCCCCCCCAACAAACCCCAACCCTTCAATAACCCCTACTGTAGCTCTTAGCCCCTTCCTTTAAACCCCCCCCACATCTCTGATCCAGAACGAACGGATGATCAAAAAATTAAATAATGGAGGGGAACATTATCCTAAAAATTTGGTTCTGTATTAAAACAAGGGTGTGAAAAAAGTATTAAAACAAGGGTGTGAAAAAAAAGAAGATAACGGTTAAAAAACTCGAAAATAGAGAAAGAATGGTTCTTTAGAAGGAGGGCCAGATTACAAAGGGAAAGACAAAAAACGGAGGGGAGGGACTGGGGGGTTGGGGGGGTGGGGGAGTGGCTGGATTGGATTAAAAACCTTCCCATTTCCTAATATGCGGATCGGGAAGCGAACTCATCAGCATATCACTGAAAGTATACTCGTTTATAAAGTACGTATAAGTCTTCAAGACTTTATTATAGGGCTATCCTGTATCAACTTTTATTTTCTTACATGCCCACGTGACTGACGAGATGGATTTGATACTTAATGCATACGTGTATTACTAAGCAATGCCGATAAAGTGTAAAGTACATGGTAATGAAAAGTAACAAATCGCGTGCATCGTGTAATTTTACTTCATTATACTACCGCTATCTCTTTATTACCGCTTGAAGAAAACAAAGTATACGGTGTTGCAGTTCGAATTTCATTAAGTAAAACATTAGAAGACAAGAAGAAAACCTTATAAGATTCGATTGCTGCAGAGCAATAACTGCGTCTTTCTACGGCGTCTCGATCGCAGATTTTCGAACAGAAAATCGTGGACGAGGAGCGGAGAAGCATCGTGCCTCCGACACCCGCCGAGGATTGATGGATGGTGCTGCCACCTACAAATCGTGGAGTCGCAAGAAGCAGCAAAACAAAAGAAGGTTGGAATGCGTTTAGCAAGACAGATC
>NC_087216.1:1702201-1742201 GCF_015104395.2 Macrobrachium nipponense
TGCCTCCTAATCAAACCCCCAATCATCACTATTATATGGCCAATATAAAAATATTCCGGTATCCTAAAAGTAAATGAAATTCGAGTGTCCTATGACTCAAGCAAAGGAGGTTCGTCGTTATTTGTAGGAGGATGCTGTTGAATTCTGCCTCGTGAGATGCTAGTTTATTGGACACCCCCTCCCGCCCCCCTATCCGGTGAGAGGCGTAGCGGCAGCAAAAGGTACATACATACAAGACGCCCAAAGGGTTGAGTCATATCGTGGAACAACCCTTGTCATAAGCACTGCGCTTTGACATTGAAGTAAAGTACATACACACACACATACATATATATATATATATATATATATATATGTATGTATGTATGATATTTATATATATATATATATATATATATAAATATACATACATACATATATACATGTATATATATATGTATATATACATACATATATATATGTATATATACATACATATATATACATATATATATATATATATATATATTATATATATATATATATAATAACATTTACATTTATATACAAAAAAAAGAAAATAAGACAAAAAAAGGAGTGACCCTCTCCTACATGAACACACGTCTGAAGTTGAATAATAGTAATAACAAGAAGGTAATAACACATATATGCCAGCACAGATGATGATAATAATAATGATAATAACAGTGGTAAAAACGCAAACCCATGCCAGGTAATAATAACAACAATGTTCATTTACCAGGCTACATTAATTGTCACAGTGGAATTCTACACAAGATATGATCAGTGGCAGGAATATTTTTGTATCATCAAAGAAGCCTTTTCCCATTTTCCAGTAAGCAAAAGAAAAAAATGCCCATCCACAACTCGATCATTCTAACAGACACGAATTTTCTTTTTATAAGTTTTATATACTATGTCATTTTAAAGTATTCCAGGATACCATAAAAATCCTACGGGCTAAGCAAGCGAGTTCCTACTCCAGTAAGAGACAATGAGATTCAGGTATTCTCTGAACGTTGTCAACGACCGTCCTGATTGATCATTATTCAAAGCTTCAAAGAGTCATTGTTATCCTATGAGCTATGTGATATGTGCGGTATTTCATGAACTACAGAATTTTTTTCTATTCTTCAAAATTGTAATTCATAATTCTACACGACATAGAACATCCGGCATTGTACAAGCTATAGCGTCCTTGAGTTGTAGGATTTGAAAGGAAAAACGTTTTCTGTCGCTCAGTAAGTTAACCTCACAAATCTTGCTTAAAGCTGTGCTACAAACGCAAGAAATTATGCTTCAACAAGCAACTGAGTTTACAGTACTCTACGGCAAGGCAAAGTATACAATTAGATTACTAATCAGACCTGAAAAAAATAATGCCTGGAAACGCCAGCAGGCGTCGTCACATCCACAGCAAAAACTTTCCCTCCTTCTATAGATAGACGATTTCCTCCTAACCCCCGAGTGAAAAGCGGTGTTTTTCATAATTTCCTTTAGAATTTTTTAGGCTTATACCCGGGGTTGACTTTTATATTATTGCTGTCTATGCGTTTTATTCCTTCCATATGTTGCAAAAGAGTTCATGGCAGATCATATATTTTTGTCTCTCCAGCTTAGAGGGAAAGCTCTCTCAAACGAGCTTTGTATGTATATACACCTACGTCGTAGTACAAACAGTAAAAGTTTTTTCAGTGCTCTAAGCTTCTATATATTTCTCCTTTTCATGTTTTTTATTATCCATTTATGTTTTGCTCCCCCTTCAGCCTTCTACTTTTTTAATTTACCATTCTCTGACCCGCCTGTGCACAAGAGGAATGGCTCTGTGTAATTGATGCTAAAGACTGAGGAGAGAGAGAGAGAGAGAGAGAGAGAGAGAGAGGAGAGAGAGAGAGAGAGAGAGAAGGGGGATAGTTCTGTGTTTGGAGAGAGAGAGAGAGAGAGAGAGAGGGGGAGAGAGAGAGAGAGAGAGAGAGAGAGAGAGATAGTTCAGTTTGAGAGAGAGAGAGAGAGAGAGACAGATAGAGAGAGAGAGATTTGAGAGAAGAAGATAGTTTTCTGGTTTAGAGAGAGAGAGAGAGAGAGAGACCTACAGATGGGGATGGGTAAAGGAAGGGGAGGGGAGAGCAAAACACCATTTTCACCCTAAAAGATTCCCTCCCCGACTAATTCACGATTTATCTCAGTATTTTGCACATCATATGGGAAACCTCTATTTGCTATTCTACAAATCGTCTCTCTGGAATCTATTCTGGAATGGACGCCGACTCTTTAGTAGAACAGTTCGCTGCCGAATCGTTGTCATTCAGGAGTAAAAAAAAAAAAAAAAAAAGGCGAAAAAAAAATAATGATGAATGCATCTATATCATGAAGGAAAATGTATTTTGATACATCGCTCAGCTGGGGACAATGCACACTGATGGTTGGGCAATAAAAGAAATATATTTCCCGTTTTCAAAATGCCTCCCTTTTCACGATAACCACAATGAACAATAAGCGCAGGAGACCTGGGAGAATTTTCTAACACTATCAAAATAAAGGCAAAAATTTACTACTCCTCATTTAAGGAAACTGGAAAAGAAATGATTACCAATTTAAAACTCCATCTTCAAAGACCATTAGGTCTTACTTGTATATGAACCAAAAAACGTGATAAAAAATTGAATTGTGTATAAAAAGGTCACTTAGTAACAATTGGTGTTGATCTTCACAAAGGGCAAATAGATTCCTTAACGTGCTACCCATCATAAGCTTCAACGTTCTTTACTATTATTACTAACACACACACATACACACACACACACACACACACACACACACACACACACACACACACATATATATAGTTATATATTATAGGTATATATATATATATACGAATTAAGCTACAAATGTCCCTAAATATCTAATTCGCTCTACCTCGGAATTCATATATTTTCATATATGTTAACCGAGGGGGAATTTCTTTAGTTGATAAGAAATTCGTCGGCTCATAGGCAATTTCTTATCAACTATAAAATTTGCCTTCGGTTAACATATATGAAAATATACTAATTACGAGGTAGAGCGAATTACATATTAAAATACGTTTGTAGCCTAATGTGATAAGACTCATATATTATATTTAATTATATATTATATATTATATTAATATATATATATATATAATATATTATGGATTGAAGAGCTAAGAAAATTTGCGGGTATAGAATGGCATAGAAAGACCATAAACAGACGAGGGTGGAAGGACATGTCTTAGTCCTTTGTCCTGTAGTGGACTAGCAACGGCTGATGATGATGAGTGTGTGTGTGTGTGTCAGAATATATCTAAACGCATTCCATGGTGTAAAACTGAATAACAAGCACAACTGTTAAGAGAGAGAGAGAGAGAGAGAGAGAGAGAGAGAGAGAGAGAGAGAGAGAGAGAGAGAGAGATGAAATTAATTATGATGAACATTGCCACATTGAACTAACATCTACCTTTCAGGGGGAACTGTTTGTTTATCATGCTCCCAAATTAAGGAGTTTAAGTGTCCCAGCTTCAAGTATCATTAACACGCTTTAAGCATGCCATTACTCTGACGAAATCAGCATGTAATTAACATGTGCTGAGACGGAACGGGATTGCATCAATGATCACAAAAACATTACATTTTTTCAAAAGTATTTCCAGGTCCGCTGGTTTATAAGATAGTCCATAAAATGCATTATTGTAGCCCCTAATATTCACACAGCTTCCAGTCATGAGGTTACTTGTGACTCCTGTAACACCATAACATATCAGAAAGACTGATTAGCTACTGCCGAGGCCAAAGAGACAAAGACTAAAGTTATATCGTGTTACAGTTAACGATGTCCTCTTGAAATGTACATCGTAAATTAAGTGCATGCGTTAAAAAATCATGAAATTGAGTAAAGATAAATTACTGCTAAACCAACTTCAATTCTCCAGACCAGCAAATCGTTATTTGCAACGCTTCAGTTCTTGCAGTGAAGGTGATCTTAAGCAAACATACACACTAATCTTTAATGACTTTACAGTTTGGTTGTGATCAAAGTATACATTCTTTAAAAAGAGGGCAACAAACGAAAGATATCGAAAATTTACTTCTTTTTAGCAAACACTTTCACAATTGGAAACGAGTGTACATGTTCCCTTCGCTGTCCTGTACTAATGTATTCTTATGGAGCCACAAACTCTGCACACAACTATATCTTTCTATCTCAGCAAGAAATACTTCAACTGAAAAAGCACTTTCCCGTTTATCCATTTCTCCAACCTTCGTTTTATGTTTATATCCACAGTTTGTTTTCCTCTGGCAAAGCATCGTCGCGACGAAAAAGGACACCGCTTGCCAAGGAGTCTGAAAAGTCGATGCTAATCTAGTCTGGGCTTCTCTGTGCCTCGGCCCACTTCGATCAACTCTACCTTGAATGTGAATTAATATCGCGGGTTCCCAAATTTCACTAATCAGCGCCTTATCTGAGAGAGACGGACGGCGCCTGTTTTCACCTTTGCATCTCGACAGCGTAAGACCCATATTGCCTTCGACTCGTGTGGAGTGATTGCGCCCCGGATAGCTGCACCCATAGCGCATTCACGTTGCACCGAATCTGCATCCATAATTAACTTTGAAATGAGTTTGATTGGATCAAAGATTTAGAGGAGAAAATGAAGGTGTGCTCTAAGGAGAGGCTCCACTGGGAAGGAGGAGGAGGAGGAGGAAGAAAAGGAGGAAGAAGAAGAAAGTGCGGTTTGACAGGGAATGAGTGAGGTACAAAAGGAAGGATCGAATTGTGGGAGGGACAAGACGGGAAGAGGAAAAACGGATAAAGCCTTCAGCGACTTCATTACGGAAACTGATGTCTTTTTCATAACTTAGGAGACGCTGCAGTACCTGCTCACTTCCTCCCTTCATCTCTCTTTAATTCATATAACTTGTACAATTATAGAGAGGTCAACCACTGTGAAATATTTTACAATACGTTTGTTTTCAATTATTCCCGCTTCAATGGATATCTTAATATTCACCACAAAAATTTCGCTTTCCAACCCTGAGGATGTTACAGAAATTTAACAAAACTATGAATTATTGACTAGCTTTCAGGTTATCCTCAAAACACAAAAAACCTTGGGTTCGAGAATGGTTCATGAAAATGAAGAAAAATCTGTTCTCGTTCCCTTGTTTCTCAAATATCAGATACAGCTGCGTCCTATCAAATAAATAATTTGTGGTAAACGAACTGAGATATTCAAGAGAGTTCCTATCTAAATAAGTTTGCATGTCAGCCAATAAATCAGTAAATAAAAAATGATTAACAATTTCTCTTAAGGAAAAACGCTTGAATATACCAAAAGCAACGATCATCAAAACATTTTCGTTAAACTCTACGGTTGTTTGGCGACTGATTTTATTTCTAAAAGCATCATAAATTAAAAGAATAAAAAAAAAAACGGAACTAATTTTGTTCCGGGCTGCTGAAGAGCAAGAGCCCGTGCCAGCACAAGCTGGCCAAATCTAGGTGGGACTAATTTTCCCCTGAAAACATGAGTTTGCACATTCGTCCATTGCGACTATGTCAGAGTTTCGCATTAAAAGGTAGAACAAATAAATTTATTGGCATTTGTACACAAAAGCATGAAATCTCTTGGTACAAGCAGCGAAATAAGCGCTCATTATCATCATTGCTAAGTAATTCACAAGTTCCTGAAAAAAACAGTTTATGTCATATAAATTCACAATTATATAGTAATTGCCTTTGTCTTCTACATAGTAATAAAATTGTGGATTTTATCACACATTATTCAGGTTGTTTAAAAAAAAAAAAAAACTTTGGGAAACACGCATAACTTAAACGTTCGCAGAAGACTTAAAATATCGATTGTAAGATTTTAGCAAAACTGGATAAAGAAAAATAAAACTATATGAAATCATATACCCATCAAATTAAAATTATTCTGCGGATGAAACAAAATAAAAAATATCAGAGGAGGATAAAGAAAAAGTAAGGTATTACAGCTATTTAAGATCACGCATTATTTCCAATAAAAAAAAAACAATTAAACCACTGTGAATATTAAGATTGTAATTTCTTGTTTCTTAAACCAAAAACAAAGCACCATATGGCTTGTGATGGAATGTTTTCCAAAGAAAGAGGCATGAACTGTAGGTGTGAGCCTTGTCCCTCGCACTGATTACCTAATCAACTCTCTCTCTCTCTCTCTCTCTCTCTCTCTCTCTCTCTCTCTCTCTCTCTCTCATATATATATATATATATATTCGTGTATGTACATAGATCTAAAAGGTCCATAGCACAAGACCGGCACAAAGACTTGTTTCTTTTGACACTATCTTAATCCTGATCACTAACAAATGTAGAAAGAAATGACTTGCAAATAATATATAGTACACAAGTAAGACAAAATTTGGCAGAATGAAACGTGTAGATTAATTTCAATTGGTCTATAATGAGAGAGACCAAGATGTACCTCTGCTTGCACCTCATTACCTCGCACCTGGACTAGCAAATCTCGGGGTCGGTCCCTTTGAAACCTTTGCTTGGAATTAAAGCGTCCATGCAGTCGCATTTAGTAGCTTTCCTATAGGCTCATATTCTCAGGTTAGACTGCGGATAGTGTATTCTACAATCGTTCTTTTGAACTGACTATTATTAAAAACATATTAGCTTCACTCTAGTTTAGGCTGCAATGTCCAGAAGCACCTATAAAACAACGAAACTTGTAAGCCATAGGTTGCTGATTCTTCATTCTCCACTGATTTTTTACCCTTATATATGTTGGTCTCTGTCAAACCTTTCACTATAACCATTGCATGGTATTTCTAAGTATCAAAATTAGTGTTCTATTGTTCGTTTTATAAACAGTAATTATCGAACAATAAGTATTCAAGGATACTGAACGTAGGTATTGTAAGATTTAAAATATTTGGTTCGTTTTATTATCTGAGAGACTTTGGAGTATTTTTCGTTCGTTTTTATTGAGGCTTTCTTAACGACATAGGTTGGATACAGTAAATGAATTTGACGTATTGCCTCAAATCCCATCTCCAGAAAACTAAGTAAACTCATCAGGATTATAGGGACGATAATCTTACAACTATGAACGACCATAAAAAGCAGTTATGGTGAAGTATTTCTGTACTAAGCAATTTAGCGACCGTCATCATGAAATTTCAGTTGTTCGAAATACGGGCTAGAAGCTGTTGATGAATCCACGTTGATATAAAAAAACGAACACAATTGGATTGATTTTCTTTAGTACAATGATCGAAGTTCTCTATCAGCAATTAAGTGAATAAAAAAATACGAAAATTTTTAATTTGTAACCGTGAGAAAAGGCCTTCATCGAACATTATAATTAACATTTCCGAACGTTGCAGAATTCAATGCTTTCTTCTCAATTACTAATCCCAGAATCCAATTTCTTTCAGCCATACTAATTTCCCTTTTTAATAATATGTCGGCTGCCTGTACAAGGTAGAATTCGTGATGCCACCTTTTACACCATTTTAAACGACTTTTAATGCGGCACTTAGGCTCAAATGCGCTCTTTTCAAAAATGAGAGAAAAAAAAATTTAGTTTAATTAATAAGAAAACAGGATTTTTATGCTTTATTTTTCGAAGCATGAAAAACGTGTAGCGTTTTATGTGACAGCAAACGTTTGTGTGTGCCCACCAACAATATAAAAATAACATTTACATTCTTTTATATTTCTGCCATTTTTCACTTTTAGAAAAATTAATAAGTGAACAATTTAATCAAGGTTGATTACTTTAATTTTTAATATATATATATATATATATAATATATATATATAATATATATATATATATATATATATATATACCGTTTTGGACACTCCTCCATCCTCGTCATTTAATATGAAGCGGAAAAAACTAATTTTCAGCACAATGAAAGAAAAAATTCTATAATGTGTAAGTATATATACACACACACACACACACACACCACACACACACACACACACACACACACACACATATATATATATATATATATATATATATATATATATATATATATATACATGAATAATTATCACATCGAACCGTGATCCATTTATATATCAATTCAAGCTACAATGTCCTTTAATATCTAAATTCACTTTACCTCCCAAATGATATATTTTCATATGTACCGAGGGGAAATTTTTTTAATTGATAATAATTTCGTCCCCCCATGGGATCGAACCACCGTCCAAGTGGACGGGGACGAAATCAGGACAGTCCTTGGATAGCGTCACTGACTGTCCTGATTTCGTCCCCGTCCACTTGGACGGTGGTTCGATCCCATGGGGGGACGACGAAATTATTATCAATTAAAAAATTCCCCTTCGGTACATATATGAAAATATATCATTTGGGAGGTAAAGTGAATTTAGATATTAAAGGACATTTGTAGCTTGATTGATATAGAGATACATTAATTGATATAATATAAGCATAATATATATATATATATTAATTATATAATATAATATATATTATATTATTTACTATATATATATAGTATTACAGTTACATACACACACACAAATAAACTCCTTTGTCGATCACGACAATCAGAAAGAAAGGTCTATAATGCGTAAGGTGTAGGTATGGTATATAATATAGATATATAGTATATATATATATATATATATATATATATATAACTACACGCACACACACACACAAAATAATCTCCTTTGTCGATCAACACAATGAGAAAAAGGTCTATAGTGCGTAAGTATATATTTGTATATGTATACTATATATATATATATATATATATATATATATATATATATATAAAATAATCTCCTTTGTCGACTTGTGGTTATAAATAGAAAAGCTTTAAAGGATACAGGTGTCACAAAAATACAATGAAATGGACAGAGTATACAACACGAATCGCTTTCCGTAAAAATGCATTGACCTAAAGCGAGGTTTGTTGACCTTTTCCTTCCAGTCGTGAGAATAACGATCGACCTGCGCCTCCATTAGCCCACCACTGAAGATCGAATGGCTATGAATTAAAACCAGTTCATCTTAATGTGGAAAGAAAACTTGAATCGAGTGGCTGTAAATGTAAATAATAGCTCGCATGTAATTATTAATATAAAAAGAAATGTACATTGTACACTACTATAAATTACAATATTATTAATATTATTATTATTACTTCAATAGATGAAGCCTATTCACATGGAACAAACACAAAGGCCCCACTGACTTGAAATTCAAGCTTCCAAAGAAAGTTGGTTTCAAAATCTCACCGCAGACCCCACACTGCAGCAGTAACTGATCATGAAAGAGCTACAGATTTTTCATCGCCCTGTGGGAGACGCGAAAGCGCGACATCTGGGTGGCATACCACGACGCTAACTGCTATACCAGCGGACCAGCAAAAGGTATTTTCGTTAATATCACAAGAAATCACTAGAAAACCTGCAACCCCGAAGTTGGCAGTCAATGACCACCAGTGTAAACGTCCAGTCTAAAAAAAAAATTTTAAAAATAAAAATAAATAAATAAATAAATACAAAAATCTAAATTACTCATGCATCCTAGTAAATTCGTAACTTTTGAGAATAGTAACTGCAGCTTAGGCGCTAACCGGGTTCTATGGACACTGAAAAGTAATCTTGAGAGAATTAAGGAAGAAAAGCTTTCTTGGAAGAAAAAACCCTTCGGGAGATATATTATTAAAGCATGAAATAATAATAATAATAAAAATAATAATAATAATAATAATAATAATAATAATAATAATAATAATAATAATAATAATAATAATAATAAACCATAAACCACATAGCAAGCGAATGTCCGGCACTTGCACAGAACCAGTACAAAAAGAGGCATGATTCAGTGGCAAAAAGCCCTCCACTGGAGCCTGTGCAAGAAACATTCAGCTACCTTGCAGTAATAAGTGGTAAGAGCACCAACCTGAGTGAGTGATAGAAAACGATCAGGCAAGATGATCTGGGACTATGGTATCAGAACAGATAGCGATACTGAAACAAATAGACCAGACGTGACGTTGATTGACAAAATCAAGAAGAAAGTATCACTCATTGATGTCGCAATACCATGGGACACCAGAGTTGAAGAGAAAGAGAGGGAAAAAATAGATAAGTATCAAGATCTGAAAATAGAAATAAGAAGGATATGGGATATGCCAGTGTGGAAATTGTACCATAATACATAGGAACACTATGCACGATCCCCAAGATCCTTGAAAAGGAAATCTAGAAAAAACTAGAGGCTGAAGTAGCTCCAGGACTCATGCAGAAGAGTGTAATCCTAGAAACGGCGCACATAGTAAGTAAAGTGATGGACTCCTAAGGAGGTAGGATGCAACCCGGAACCCCACACTATAAATACCACACAGTCGAATTGGAGGACTGTGATAGAGCAAAAAAAAATAATAATAATAGTAAATAAATAAAAAAAAAATAATAATAATAATAATAACAAATTTTGGACAGAAAATTAACAAAAGCGTATACTGCGTTAATGAATTTAAATGAAATACAAACCACAAACAGAAAATTTTATACAGGTGTATGGATAAAAGACCACTTCTGCCATAAGAAAAATTTTTATTTTAAAACCTCAAGAAATAATCAAAAGCAAATCCTACTAAAGGACAAAAGGATACGGATACAAAACTTTCATTTCCTTACACCTAGCTGTATACGACAAAAAGTAACAAAGCATAAAGATGATAACTTGAGTACATGACTTATTATATCTTTCGTCACCAATGTGGGATACGAGTCCAAAAGGATTCATTTACCCAATGGGTACGAAGGAGCTTTCTTGCTCTTTTCCTATTTCTGTAGCAGATGAGCTTTGGAAATTCTTGCACAATCTCTGGTCAGAGAGAGAGAGAGAGAGAGAGAGAGAGAGAGAGAGAGAGAGAGAGAGAGAGAGAGAGAGAGAGAGAGAGAGAGAGTAGACTATGTAAGGTGTGCAACTCAGGTTAAATACCAAAATAGCCAAAACTCTGCAAAAAAACAAAATCTACATAAATTAATATTGGGCGAAATAATTCCATTTATCTCCTTCCCAGATGTTTTTTCAAAGACATGAGTTAGATCTGAGTGTAGATTATTGTTGTTACTCAACAATAATCTACACTCAGTCGTACTGAACTTACCACGAAATGTAAAATTCACAAAAGATCTGTCTTAAGCTGTAGATTCAAATATACAGGACTATAAGTGTTTTTTCAAGAGCATGTTTAGTTTTATGCTTTGCAAGGAAAGCTATAGTAATTAAGGTTAATATTATATAACATGGTTTCAAGTGTTCTAGTTTAGACTTTCTTTTATACTAGAGATTTGCATGTGGATTTTTATGTACTTATGTTGAACCACATTCAAGAGCTTGTAATTCTAATAACTGTATAATGACGGGTTAATAAACTTCTATCTATCTTATCTATAGAAGTCAACTGTATCAGTCATAACGTGAGGGCTTATTAAATGTCACGGTATCTGATTACCAATCTTCCAAGTAAATAAAATGAAAACATTATGTTTTGGACCATCTGTTGCACGAAAAGCTTGTCAGTCTTACGTGGTAAAAAGTCTAGCCACGACTCAATTATGCTGGGACCGAATGTGTTTTATATTTTATAAGCTTAGAGACCTGTTTTTCACTTCCGTGTTTTCTTTAAGACCTTTGAAATAAAAAAGAAAGGTAACGACGGAGATGGCACGCACATAGACATCTCAGAGCACGCAATCACACATAAATACAAACAACGAGTTTCCACGGCCAATTCCTTCTCTCATGTGAATGCCAAATTATGAATAAATAAATAAATACTTCGGATACGACATTTTATAGAGAAGTGTTATACACATAACATTGAGAGAAAATATGAAAGTTAAGATTTTAAGAATATGTATATGCTTATACATTACTGGCAAGAGAAGAAAAATATTGCAAAAACATCAAGAAGATTAGTGGTTACTAGGGTATAAAAATACATCATCAATGAAAGTGACCAGTGGAGCTCATATATATATATTATATATATATATATATATATATATATATATATTAGATATTATATATATGACAAACGCCTAGATGAAGGATGAAGGCCTAATGTTAAGACCGAAGTTTGTTTCGTATATGAATAATATATATTAGTGTATACAACAGCCTTTTTTCTTTGTAACTATCAGAAACCTGGCTGCAAAATATGTCCACTCTCACTCTCTCTCTCTCTCTCTCTCTCTCTCTCTCTCTCTCTCTCTCTCTCTCTCTCTCTCTCTATATATATATCATATATATATATATATATATATATATATATATATATATATATATATATATATATATATATATATATATTATATTATATATATATATATACATACATATATACTATACACATATATATATATATATATATATATATATATATATATATATATATATATATAAAAATAACATTCATATTCAGGAAGATAAAATGAAATGGGAAGAAGCCTCAAAACCTTATCAATTCAACTCCAGCGTAATATACCTTAGACAAACCATTAACAAATAAGGTGGAATCATAAAAAAAGAATAAACTACATAGCGCTGCATTTGTGTAATTTCCCAAAAAAATCTAAAATCTAGATTACAGAAAACCGTCCTTCAATACGTAGAAGATCGTTAGGTATTCAAAAATAGAGGAAAAAGAATCATAATTATTCAGGAAACATTGAAAAGGATATTTTACTAATATAGGCTTACAAATACAAATGAATACACATAGGCGAATTCAATGTAAAACTACTCGTATATTTCTCAACACTAAATTGATTTCCTTGTAAGAGCTTCAGCAGTGATGCTCATTTAAAGGCATAAATATTAAAATGATCACTAAGTTAATAATAATAATAATAAAAAAGAATCAACTAGAAATACAAAATACAAAAACCATATGTCTACATTGAAGGGAACGGCAATACTCATTTTAGATGGCATGGCTGTAGAACAATAACTATTCCGTAAAATAGGAAACAGATTACGCTCCATCAAAAATAAATAAATGAATAAATAAAAGAAATAAATAAAAAATAAAAAAAAAAACTCCGAAGAAAGAGAAAGACGGCTATGTGATCTCCTCTATCACGCACATACAAATAAACACAGAAACACACACACACGCACAAGCGCGCGCGGGCACGTTAAAGAGCAATTCACCTAATCTCCGCCACACAAGAGAGTAAAATTACCAGCCATCTAATCATACACCATTCATCCCCCTTAATACCCAGGGATGAAATTTATAATGAAAAGTTAATGGTACACATTTCCCCTATTGGCTGAGCCATCAATCAGCCAAGTGCAATGAAAAGCACAGCATCCGTAATGAGAAACATCAATCAGCAAAGCGTTTCGTCAATATTACTTGTTGATACACCGATAATCATTTTTATTCTGATCGTTTATCCGGTGATATTGGGGACGACAGATTGAGTGACAGTGCTCTGTGGGTTATTAGTGGTGGAACACATTATATTTATATCTGGAAAATCAGAGGTCGGGAATCTATTTGATTTACTGTGATTGTGCGCTGATGGGAAAGGTTGAAAGGGGCAGTTTGCAAAGGTCATGGGAGGTAAAGTCTGTTTTATTGTTGGGACATCGGATTTAAAAGAGTTTTTGATTATTGGAACGAGGATAAACAGGTTTTACATCAGAGCGGCATTACAAATAAACCCCCAGTATACACACACATAAACACACACACACACACACACACACACACACACACACACACACACATATATAATATATATATATATATATATATATATATATCATATATAGATACATATATATATATATGCAACATGCTATGGCTGCGTGTATAATATATATAGCTATATGTCTTCTCGGTGGGTTTTTTAATGAACCTTTTCGAAACGGTTCCTTTAATATGTTTTTGGTCGTTAACGGAAGAGGTGACTTTCTATCTATCTGTCTGTGACATGATATATGTATATACGTATATATATATATATATATATATATATATATATATATATGTATATATATATAATATATATATATAGTATATTATATATATATATATATACATATATATATATATATATATATATACATATATATATATAGATATATATATATATATATATATATATATATATATATATATATATATATATATGTATGTATATATATGTATACTATATATATATATATATATATATATATATATTATGAACTTAATCATACATATTTTCTTTGACTTACTGGTAGGAGTGAGCACTTTTTCCTACATATATTAAATTGTACTTATCGACCTTATATTCTTTAAAAAAATAGCTGTCGGAGGTAGTTTTATTTGTTTAACAACAAAACGTCGATTAGAACTGGAAGTATTTGTCATAACGAGGATCAGAATGGCAAGTTCCAACCCCCTAAGAATGTCACTTGTTGTCCTAAAGCTCGAAACGAGGTACCGTCTCTGCGGATACTATAGTAGATTCACATCAACCGTGCATTTGATGTCTAGGCCAGTCCCTTACGACGCTCCTGATGGCGGGGTGTTTTGATAAGCAATCACAGGGACTGGAAACTCCCTCAGTCTCTCTCCACAGTTCACATGGGTAGGATCTACTTTTCACCTCTCTTGAGGGATACGTCTTTGAAAAGAATCCCTCAAGAGAGGTGGAACATGCATCCTACCCATGTGAACTCTCGGGAGAGACTGAGTTTCCAGCACTGTGATTGGCTTATCAACAGCCAATCAGGAGCGTCGTAAGGGACTAGACATCTAATGCACGGTTGATGTGAATCTACAATAGCAAAAATGCAGACGTCAGGGAGCATGCCAATATGCTTCGACATGCATTCTACTTCGCAAATACTGATTGCACAAAAAAATTGTAAATATGGATACAATGAGTTTTAAGTATTTTACATGGCTAACCACCACACCGACGGCAGGGTTTTTGCGTTATGAATAACAGAATTGGGAACCTACGAATTCCATGACCATATCCGGAAAGTAACTATTTCACTGAGGAGAGGGGGCGGGGGAATACTTTAACAAAACAGACAGTATATACTTGAAGCCAAGTACTGACTATAATTTCAAAATACTGGGCTAACTTGTTCCTACATAGAAGTAAGCATTTCCATTTCTCAGAATTCCTGTGTGACTGAGAAATCAATTTAGTGTATTTTGCCATTCTCTCCTCCGATGAACAGGTTATAAATTTTACTTTCTATTTTGATTTTGTTGGCTTGAGAGCTTGAATTCCTCCTTTTGATTTTGAGTGGATGGATGAATATACAATGGCGACCTTACCGATTTCCTCAAGTAACCTTTAAATGAAGCAGAGATTAAAGCCGAAACTAACTAATAGATTGAGTACCCAGCTATTTCCAATTTGAATTTGAGCCTGCAGTTTGTTGATTGTTGCTGGTGGAAAGTACAAGAGTTCTAGTTTGACCTGAGGACTGTTAATGCCCACAATTCTGCTAAATTTACGCTCCATGGGAAATGCAATGAATGTGTTAGTTGTTTGTAGTATATCAGTCTTAATTATTGCTAGAAAATTCCCAGAAGCTTTTCAGTTTATTATTCAAAGTGAAATTCCAGATGACAGCTTTCTTCTGAAGTCAGTTCTGTGAACAAGGTCTGGTACCTGGTCAGAAGAATTTCCATATGACAGCATTCTTCTGAAGTCAGTTCTGTTAACAAGGTCTGGTACCCTGTCAGGGGAATTTCCAGATGACAGCTTTCTTCTGAAGTCAGTTCTGTGAACAAGGTCTGGTACCTTGTCAGGTGAATTTCCAGATGACAGCTTTCTTCGGAAGTCAGTTCTGTGAACAAGGTCAGGTACCTTGTCAGAAGAATTTCCAGATGACAGCGTTCTTCTGAAGTCAGTTCTGTGAACAAGGTCAGGTACCTTGTCAGGAGAATTTCCAGATGACAGCTTTCTTCAGAAGTCAGTTCTGTGAACAAGGTCAGGTACCTTGTCAGAAGAATTTCCAGATGACAGAGGTCTTCTGAATTCAGTTCAGTGAACAAGGTCTAGTACCTTGTCAGAAGAATTTCCAGATGACAGCGTTCTTCGCAAGTCATTTCTTTGAAGAAGGTCAGGTACCTTGTCAGAAGAATTTCCAGATGACAGCTTTCTTCTGAATTCAGTTCAGTTAACAAGGTCTGGTACCTTGTCAGATGAATTTCCAGATTACAGCGTTTACTTCTGAAGTCAGTTCTGTGAACAAGGTCAGGTACCTTGTCAGGAGAATTTCCAGATGACAGCTTTCTTCTGAAGTCAGTTCTGTGAACAAGGTCTGGTACCTTGTCAGTAGAATTTCCAAATGACAGCTTTCTTCAAAAGTCAGTTCTGTGGACAAGGTCAGGTACCTTGTCAGAAGAATTTCCAGATGACAGCGATCTTCTGAAGTCAGTTCTGTGGACAAGGTCTGGTACCTTGTCAGGAGAATTTACAGATGACAGCTTTCTTCTGAAGTCAGTTCTGTTAACAATGAGGTAAGGTACCTTGTCAGTAGAATTTCCAGATGACAGCGTTCTTCTGAAGTCAGTTCTGTGAATAAGGTCTTGTACCTTGTCAGAAGAATTTCCAGATGACAGCATTCTTCTGAAGTAATTTCTGTGAACATGGAGGTCAGGTACCTTGTCAGAAGAATTTCCAGATTACAGCGTTCTTCTGAAGTCCGTTGTGTGAACAATGTCTGGTACCTTGTCAGGAGAATTTCCAGATGACAGCGTTCTTCTGAAGTCAGTTCTGTGAACAAGGAGGTCAGGTACCTTGTCAGAATTTCCATATGACAGCTTTCTTCAAAAGTTAGTTTTGTGAACAAGGTCTGGTACCTTGTCAGAAGAATTTCCAGATGACAGCTTTCTTCTGAAGTCAGTTGTGTGAACAAGGTCTGGTACCATGTCAGGCAAATTTCCAGATGACAGCATTCTTCTGAAGTCAGTTCTGTGAGCAAGGTCAGGTACCCTGTCAGAAGAATTTCCAGATGACCGCGTTCTTCTGAAGTCAGTTCTGTGAACAAGGTCTGGTACCTAGTCAGAAGAATTTCCATATGACAGCGTTCTTCTGAAGTCAGTTCTGTGAACAAGGTCTGGTACCTTGCCAGAAGAATTTCCAGATGACAGCTTTCTTCTGAAGTCAGTTCTGTGAACAAGGTCTGGTACCTTGTCAGAAGAATTTCCAGATGACAGCGTTCTTCGCAAGTCAGTTCTTTGAAGGTCAGGTACCTTGTCAGAAGAATTTCCATATGACAGCGTTCTTCTGAAGTCAGTTCTGTGAACAAGGTCTGGTACCTTGCCAGAAGAATTTCCAGATGACCGCGTTCTTCTGGAACCAAGTTCTTTGAAACAAGGTTCTGGTTAAAAACCCTGTTCCAGAAGAAATTTCCAGGATGACAGCTTTCTTCCCTGAGGTCCCAGTCTCTGTGAAAAATCTGGTAACCCTGTAAGAAGAATTCCAGATGACAGCTTTCCTTCTGAAGGTCAGTTCTGTGAAACAAGGGTTTGGTACCAACTGTCAGAAGAATTTTCCATATGACAGCTTTTCTTCTGAAACCAGTTCTGTGAACAAGGTCTGAGGTACCTTGTCAGAAAGAATTCCAGATGACAGCCTTTTCTTCTGCAAATCATTCTGTGAACTCAAGTCCTGGTACCCTGAGAGAAGAATTTCCAGATCACAGCGTTCTTCTGAAGTCAGTTCTGTGAACAAGGTCTGGTACCTTGTCAAAAGAATTTCCAGATGACAGCTTTCGTCTCAAGTCAGTTCTGTGAACAAGATCTGGTACCCTATCAGAAGAATTTTCAGATGACAGCGTTTTTTGGAGTCAGTTCTGAACAAGGTCTGGTACCTTGTCAGAAGAATTTCCAAGTGACAGTTTTCTTCTTAAGTCAGTTCTGTGAACAAGGCTGGTACCTGTCAGAAGAATTTCCAGATGACAGTTTTCTTCTTAAGTTCAGTTCTGTGAACAAGGTCTGGTACCCTGTCAAAAGATTTCCAAATGACAGCTTTCTTTCTGAATTCGTCAGTGGAACAAGGCTGGTACCCTGTCAGACGAATTTCCCAGATGACAGAAGCGTTTTTCCTGAAGGTCAGTTCTGATCGAACAAGGGTCTGCGGTACCTTGTCACAAAGAATTTCCAGATGACAAGCGTTCCTTTTCTGAAGTCAGTTCTGTGGAACAAGGTCTGGTACCCTGTTCAGAGGAACTTTCCAGATGACAGCGTTCTTCTGAAGTCAGTTCTGTGAACAAGGTCTGGTACCCTGTCAGAAGAATTTCCAGATGACAGCTTTCTTCTGAAGTCAGTTCTGTGAACAAGGTCTGGTACCTTGTCAGAAGAATTTCCAGATGACAGCGTTCTTCTGAAGTCAGTTCTGTGAACAAGGTCTGGTACCTTGTCAAAAGAATTTCCAGATGACAGCGTTCATCTGAAGCCAGTTCTGTGAACAAGGTCAGGTACCTTGTCAGAAGAATTTCCAGATGACAGCTTTCTTCTGAAGTCAGTTCTGTAAAGAAGGTCTGGTACCTTGTCAGAAGAATTTCCAGATGACAGCTTTCTTCTGAAGTCAGTTCTGTGAACAAGGTCTGGTACCCTGTCACACGAATTTTCAGATGACAGCGTTCTTCTGAAGTCAGTTCTGTGAACAAGGTCTGGTACCTTGTCATAAGAAATTTCAAGATGACAGCTTTTCTTCTGAAGTCAGTTCTGTGAACAAGGTCTGGTACCTTGTCCAAAAGAAATTTCCTAGATGACAGCGTTCTTCTGAAGTCAGTTCTGTGAACAAGGTCTGGTACCTTGTCAAAAGAATTTCCAGATGACAGCGTTCTTCTGAAGTCAGTTCTGTGAACAAGGTCTGGTACCTTGTCAGAAGAATTTCCAGATGACAGCTTTCTTCTGAAGTCAGTTTTGTAAAGAAGGTCTGGTACCTTGTCAGAAGAATTTCCAGATGACAGCTTTCTTCTGAAGTCAGTTCTGTGAACAAGGTCTGGTACCCTGTCAGAAGAATTTCCAGATGACAGCGTTCTTCTGAAGTCAGTTCTGTGAACAAGGTCTGGTACCCTGTCAGAAGAATTTCCAGATGACAGCTTTCTTCTGAAACCAGTTCTGTGAACAAGGTCTGGTACCCTGTCAGACGAATTTACCTATAACAGCGTTTTCTGGAAAGTCAGTTCCTGTGACAAGGTCTGGTACCATTGTCGAAGAATTTCACCAAAATGACAGCTTTCATTCTGAAGTCAGTTCCTTGAAACAATGGTTGGTAACTCTGTCACAATAGAAATTTGTATTTCCCCAAGATGACAGCTTTATTCTGAAGTCCAGTTCGTGAAACAAGGAGGTCAGGTACCTTGTCAGGAGATTTCATATGAGACGTTCTTCCTGAAGTCCAGTATCTTGTGAGAAGGTCCTGAGTACCTTGTCGGAAGATTCCAGATGAACAGCTTTCCTTCAAAAGTTAGTTTTGTGAACAAGGTCCGGTACCTTGTCAGAAGAATTTCCATGGTTTTTGGTCAATTGTAAGAGGTTTGGTACCTTTAAAGAATTTCCAGATGGCAGCTTTCTTCTGAAGTCAGTTCTGTGAACGGGAGCGGTACCTGGGATTCCAAGATGACAGCGTTCTTCGAAGTCAGTTCTGTGAAACAGTCAGGTACCTTGTTCCGAAGAAATTTTCCAGATGAACAGCTTGCTTCTTAGAAGTCAGTTCATGTGAACAAGGTCTGGTACCTGGTCAGAGAATTTCCTCCCAGATGACAGCAACTCTTCTTAAATCAGTTCTGTGAACAAGGTCTGGTACTTGGTCAGAAGAATTCCAGAATGAAGCGTTCTTCTGAAGTCAGTACTGTGACAAGGTCTGTACCTTGGTCAAAGAAATTTCCAGATGACAGCTTTCTCTTCTGAAAGTCCAGTTCTTGGAAACATAGGTCAGGTACTTTGTCAGCAGAAATTCCAGATGACAGCTTTCTTCTGAAGTCAGTTCTGTGAACAAGGCCTGGTACCTTGTCAGTAGAATTTCCAGATGACAGGATTCTTCGGAAGTCAGTTCTTTGAAGAAGGTCAGGTACCTTGTCAGAAAAATTTCCATATGACAGCGTTCTTCTGAAGTCAATTCTGTGAACAAGGTCTGGTACCTTGTCAGAAGAATTTCCAGATGACAGCGTTCTTCTGAAGTCAGTTCTTTGAAGAAGGTCTGGTACCTTGTCAGAAGAATTTCCAGATGACAGCTTTCTTCTGAAGTTGTTTCTGTTTACAAAGTCTGGTACCTTGTCAGAAGTTTTTCCAGATGACAGCATTCTTCTGAAGTCAGTTCTGTGAACAAGGAGGTCAGGTACCTTGTCAGTAGAATTTCCAAATGACAGCTTTCTTCAAAAGTCAGTTCTGTGAACAAGGTCAGGTACCTTGTCAGGAGAATTTCCAGATGACAGCGTTCTTCTGAAGTCAGTTCTGTGAACAATGTATGGTACCTTGTCAGAAGAATTTCCAGATAACAGCTTTCTTCTGAAGTCAGTTCTGTTAACAAGGAGGTAAGGTACCTTGTCAGAAGAATTTCCAGATGACAGCATTCTTCTGAAGTCAGTTCTGTGAATAAGGTCTGGTACCTTGTCATTAGAATTTCCAGATGACAGCATTCTTCTGAAGTCATTTCTGTGAACAAGGAGGTCAGGTACCTTGTCAGAAGAATTTCCAGATGACAGCGTTCTTCTGAACTCAGTTCTGTGAACAAGGTGTGGTACCTTGTCAGAAGAATTTCCAGATGACAACGTTCTTCAGAAGTCAGTTCTGTGCACAAGGTCAGGTACCTTGTCAGAAGAATTTCCAGATGACAACGTTCTTCAGCAGTCAGTTCTGTGCACAAGGTCAGGTACCTTGTCAGGAGAATTTCCAAATGACAGCTTTCTTTTGAAGTCAGTTCTGTGAACAAGGTCAGGTAATTTGTCAGAAGAATTTCCAGATAACAGCGTTTTTCTTAAGTCAGTTCTGTGAACAAGGTCTGGTACCTTGTCAGAAGAATTTCCAGATGACAACGTTTTTCTGAATTCAGTTCTGAGAACTAGGTCAGGAACCTTGTTAGATGACAGCTTTCTTCTGAATTCAGTTCTGAGAACAAAATCAGGTACCTTGTCAGAAGAGTTTCCAGATGACAGCTTTTTTTTGAAGTCATTTCTGTGAACAAGGTCAGGTACTTTGTCAGAAGAATTTCCAGATAACAGCATTCTTCTGAAGTCAGTTCTGTGAACAAGGTCTGGTACCTTGTCAGAAGAATTTACAGATGACAACGTTTTTCTGAATTCAGTTCTGTGAAAAAGGTCAGGTACCTTGTCAGAAGAATTTCCAGATGACAGCTTTCTTCTGAAGTCAGTTCTGAGAACAAGGTCAGGTACCTTATCAGATGAATTTCCAGATGACAGCTTTCTTCTGAATTCAGTTCTATGAACAAGGTCTGGTACCTTGTCAGGAGAATTTCAAGATGACCGCGTTCTTCTGAATTCAGTTCTGAGAACAAGGTCGGGAACCTTGTCAGATGACAGCTTTTTTCTGAACTCAGTTCTGAGAACAAGGTCAGGCACCTTGTCAGAAGAATTTCCAGATGCTAGTGTTCTTCTGAAGTCAATTCTGAGAACAAGTTCAAGTACCTTGTCAGAAGAATTTCCAGATGACAGCTTTCTTCTAAGTCAGTTCTGTGAACAAGGTCAGGTACCTTGTCAGAAGAATTTCCAGATGACAGCTTTCTTCTGAAGTCAGTTCTGTGAACAAGGTCTGGTACCTTGTCAGCAGAATTTTCAGATGACAGCTTTCTTCTGAAGTCAGTTCTGTGAACAAGGTCAGGTACCTTGTCAGAAGAATTTCCAGATGATAGCTTTCTTCTGAAGTCAGTTCTGTGAACAAGTTCAGGTACCATGTCAGAAGAATTTCCAGATGACAACGTTCCTCTGAAGTCAGTTCTGTGAACAAGGTCTGGTACCTTGTCAGGAGAATTTCCAGATGACACCATTCTTCTGAATTCAGTTCTGTGAACAAGGTCTGGTACACTGTCAGATGAATTTCCAGATGACAGCGCTCTTCTGAATTCAGTTCTGAGAACAAGGTCAGGTACCTACCATGTCAGCTGACAGCTTTCTTCTGAGTTCAGTTCTGAGAACAAGGTCAGGTACCTTGTCAGAAGAAATTCCAGTTGACAGCGTTCTTCTGAATTCAGTTCTGTGAACAAGGTCTGGTACCTTGTCAGAAGAATTTCCAGATGACAACGTTTTTCTGAAGTCAGTTCTGTGAACAAGGTCTGGTACCTTGTCAGAAGAATTTCCAAATGACACCATTCTTCTGAATTCAGTTCTGTGAACAAGGTCTGGTACCTTGTCAGAAGAATTTCCAGATGACACCGTTCTTCTGAATTCAGTTCTGTGAACAAGGTCTGGTACCTTGTTAGGAGAATTTCCAGATGGCAGCGTTCTTCTGAATTCAGTTCTGTGAACAAGATCTGGTACCTTGTCAGAAGAATTTCCTAATAACAGCTTTCTTCTGAATTCAGTTCTGAGAACAAGGTTATGTGCCTTGTCAGAAGAATTTCCAGATGACAGCTTTCTTCTAAAGTCAGTTCTGTGAACAAGGTCTGGTACCTTGTCAAAAGAATTTCTATATGACAGCGTTCTTCTGAATTCAGTTCTGTTAACAAGGTCTGGTACCTTGTCAGGAGAATTTCCAGATGACAGCTTTCTTCTGAAGTCAGTTCTGTAAACAAGGTCTGGTACCTTGTCAGATGAATTTCCAGATGACAGCTTTCTTTTGAAGTCAGTTCTGTGAACAAGGTCAGGTACCATGTCAGGAGAATTTCCAGATGACAGCTTTCTTTTAAAGTCAGTCCTATGAACAAGATCTGGTACCTTGTCAGAAGAATTTCGAGATGACAGTGTTCTTCTGAATTCAGTTCTGTGATCTAGGTCTGGTACCTTGTCAGATGAATTTCCAGATGACAACTTTCTTCTGAAGACAGTTCTGTGAACAAGGTCAGGTACCTTGTCAGAAGAATTTCCAGATGACAGCTTTCTTCTGAAGTCAGTTCTGTGAACAAGGTCAGGTACCATGTCTGAAGAATTTCCAGATGACAGCTTTCTTCTGAAGTCAGTTATGTGAACAAGGTCTGGTACCATGTCAGGCGAATTTCCAGATGACAGCGTTCTTCTGAATTCAGTTTTGTGAACAAGGTCTGGTACCTTGTCAAAAGAATTTCCAGATGACAGCGTTCTTCTGAATTCAATTCTTTGAACAAGGTCTGGTACCTTGTCAGTAGAATTTCCAGATGACAGCGTTCTTCTGAATTCAGTTCGGAGAACAAGGTCAGGTACCCTGTCAGATGACAGCTCTCTTCTGAGTTCAGTTCTGAGAACAAGGTCAGATGACAGGTTTCTTCTGATGACAGGTTTCTTCTGAATTAAGTTCTAAGAACAATGTTAGATGACAGGTTTCTTCTGAATTAAGTTCTAAGAACAATGTTAGGTACCTTGTCAGTTGACAGCATTCTTCTGAAGTCAGTTCTGTAAACAATCTCAGGTACCTTGTCAGATAACAGCTTTCTTCTGAATTCAGTTCTGTGAACAAGGTCAGGTACCTTGTCAGATGACAGCTTTCTTCTGAACTCAGTTCTGTGAACCAGGAGATCAGGTACCTTGTCAGATGACAGCTTTCTTCTGAATTCAGTTCTGTGAACCAGGAGGTCAGGTACCTTGTCAGGAGAATTTCCGGATGACAGCATTCTTCGGATGATGGTTCTGTGAACCAGGAGGTCAGGTACCTTGTTAGGAGAATTTCTGGTTGATAGCGTTCTTTGGAAGTCGGTTCTGTGAACCAGGAGGTCAGGTACCTTGTCAGGAGAATTCCCAGATGACAGCGTTCTTTGGAAGTCAGTTCTGTGAACCAGGAGGTCAGGTACCTTGTTAGGAGAATTTCCGGATAACAGCGCTCTTCGGAAGTCGGTTCTCTGAACCAGGAGGTCAGGTACCTTGTCGGGAGAATTTCCGGATGACAGCGCTCTTCGGAAGTCAGTCCTGTGAACCAGGAGGTCAGGTACCTTGTCAGGAGAATTTCCATATGACAGCGCTCTTCGGAATTCAGTTCTGTGAACAAGGAGGTCAGGTACCTTGTCAGGAGAATTTCCAGATGACAGCGCTCTTCGGAAGTCAGTTCTGTGAACAAGGTCAGGTACCTTGTCTGAAGAATTTCCAGATGACAGCATTCTTCTGAATTCAGTTCTGTGAACAAGGTCAGGTACCTTGTCAGAAGAATTTTCAGATGATTGCGTTCTATTGAATTCAGTTCTGTGAACAATGTCTGATACCTTGTTAAGAGAATTTCCAGATGACAGCGTTCTTCTGAATTCAGTTCTGAGAATAAGGTCAGGAACCTTTTCAGATGACAGCTTTCTTCTGAATTCCGTTCTGAGAACAAGGTCAGGTACCTTGTCAGATGAATTTCCAGATGACAGCTTTCTTCTAAAGTCAGTTCTGTGAACAAGGTCTGGTACCTTGTCAAAAGAATTTCCAGATAACAGTGTTCTTCTGAATTCAGTTCTGTGAACAAGGTCTGGTACCTAGTAAGAAGAATTTCCAGATGACAGCTTTCTTCTGAAGTTAGTTCTGTGAAGAAGGTCTGGTACCTTGTCAGATGAATTTCTAGATGCCCGCATTCTTCTGAATTCAGTTCTGTGAATCTGGTACCTTGTGAGATGAATTTCCAGATGACAGCTTTCTTCTGAAGTCAGTTTTGTGAACAAGGTCAGGTACCTTGTCACAAGAATTTCCAGATGACAGCTTTCCTCTGAAGTCAGATCTATGAACAAGGTCAGGTGCCATGTCAGAAGAATTTCCAGATGACAGCTTTCTTCTGAAGTCAGTTCTGTGAACAAGGTCAGGTACCATGTCAGTAGAATTTCCAGATGACAGCGTTTTTCTTCCCCTGAATCAGTTCTGTGAAACAAGGGTCCCCCCCCCCTGGTACCTTGTCCAGGAGAATTTCAGATGACAGCGTTCTTCTGAATTCAGTTCGGTGAAACAAGGTCTGGTAACCTTTTGTCAGAAGAAATTCCGGATGACAGCGTTTTCCTTCTGAGTTTCAGTTTGGAGAACAAGGTCTGGTACCTTGTCAGATTGACAGCTTTCTTCTGCATTCAGTTCTGAGAACAAGGGGTCAGGGTACCTTGTCAAGATGACAAGCTTTCTTCCCGAATTCAGTTCTGTGGAACCAGGAGGTCAGGTACCTTGTCAGATGACAGCTTTCTAATGAATTCAGTTCTGTGAACCAGGAGGTCACGTACCTTGTCAGTTGACAGCTTTCTTCTGAATTCAGTTCTGTGAAAAAGAGGTCCAGGTACCCTTGTGGGGAGAAATTTCCGGATGACGGCATTCTTCGAAAGTCGGTTCTGTGAACTAGGAGGTCAGGTTACCTTGTCGGGAAGAATTTCCCCGGACGACAGCGTTCTTCGGAAGTCCGTTCTGTGAACAGGAGGTCAGGTACCTTGTTAGAGAATTTCCCGGAGACAGCCCGTTCTTTGGAAGTCGGTTTCTGTGAAACCAGGAGGGTCAGGTACCTTGTCCCCAAGGAGAATTTTCCGGGATGACAGCGTTCTTTTCGGAAAGTCAGTTCTGTGAACCAGGAGGTCAGGTCAGGACCTTTTCGCGAGAAGTGGTCGGATGAACAGCGTTCTTCGGAAGTCAGTTCTGTGAACCAGGAGGTCAGGTACCTTGTCGGGAGAATTTCGGATGACAGCGGAAAGTTCTTTCAAGTGTAAGTTAGTTTTTCTGTGAACAGGAGGTCAGGTACCTTGTCCCCCAGGGAGAAAAAAATTTCCCGGAATTTATTACAGCGTTTCTTCGGAAGTCATTTTTCTGTGATCCCAGGAGTCAGAACCTTGTGGGAAGAAAATTTTGAGGAATGAACAGCACCTTTCCGGAAATAGTTCTGTTGGGGAACCATAAAAGGTTCCCAGGGTACCCCTTGGCGGGAGAATTTTTCCCGGATGAACAGGCCGCGCTTCGGAAGGTCAGTTCTGTGAAGGCAGGAGGTCGGTACCTTGGATAGGAGAATTTTTTTAGGATGGCAGCCGCTCCCTTGGAAATTCAGTTCTGGTGAACCAGGGAGGTCAGGGTACCTTATCAGGGAGAATTTTTCCCAGATGACAGCGCTTTTCGGGAAGTTCAGTCTGTGAACAAGGTCAGGTACCTTGTCTGAAGAATTTCCAGATGACACGCGTTTCTGAATTCAGTTCTGTGAACAAGGTCAGGTACCTTGTCAGAAGAATTTTCCGATGAATGCGTTCTATTGAATTCAGTTCTGTGAAAAAGGTCTGGTACCTTGTCAAGAGAATTTCCAGATGACAGCGTTCTTCTGAATTCAGTTCTGAGAACAAGGTCAGGAACCTTTTCAGATGACAGCTTTCTTCTGAATTCAGTTCTGAGAACAAGGTCAGGTACCTTGTCAGATGAATTTCCAGATGACAGCTTTCTTCTGAAGTCAGTTCTGTGAAGAAGGTCTACCTTTGTCATATTTCTTAGATCCTCGTTTTTCTGATTCATTCTGAAGGTTCAGGTAACTGTCAAGAAGTGCCTGCGCTCTTCTGAATCAGTTCTGTGGAAACAAGGATCAGTACCTAGTCACAAGAATTTCCAGATGACAGCTTCTTTCTGAAGTCAGTTCTGTGAACAAGGTCGGTACCTTGGGTTCCAGGAAGAATTCCAGAACATGGTCCAGACCGAATTTCCAGATGACAGCCGTTCTTCTGAATTCAGTTCTGTGAACAAGGTCTGGTACCTTGTCAGGAGAATTTCAGATGGAGGTGTTCTTCTGAATTCAGTTTCTTGAACAGGTCTGGTACCTTGTCAAGACAATTTCTAGATGACAGCATTCCTTCGGAGTCAGGGTTTTGGAGAACAAGGTCTGGTACCTTGTCATGAACTTTCTTCTGAATTCAGTCTGAGAAACAAGGTCAGGTACCATTGTCAGATGACAGCTTTCTTCTGAATCAGTTCTGTGAACTAGGTAGGTCAGGTACCTTGTCAGATGACAGCTTTATTCTGAATTCCAGTTCTGGGAACCAGGAGGCAGGTACCTTGTCAGGTGACAGCTTTCTTCTGAATTCAGTTCTGTGAACCAGGAGGTCAGGTACCTTGTCAGTTGACAGCTTTCTTCTGAATTCAGTTCTGTGAACCAGGAGGTCAGGTACATTGTCAGATGACAGCTTTCTTCTGAATTCAGTTCTGTGAACAGGAGGTCAGGTACCTTGTCGGGAGATTTCCGGATGATAGCGTTCTTCGGAAGTCGTTTGAACCAGGAGGTCGGTTACCTTGTCAGGAAATTTCCGGACGACAGCGTTCTTCGAAGTCGGTTCTGTGAATGAGGAGGTCAGGTACCCATTGTCGGTGGGAGGATAATTTCCAGATGGACAGCGTTCTTCGGCAAGTCCAGTTCTTTTGAACCAGGATGGTTCAGGTACCTTGTCGGGAGAATTTCCAGATGACAGCGTTCTTCGGATGTCAGTTCTGTGAACCAGGAGGTCAGGTACCTTGTCTTGAGAATTTCCGGATGACAGCGCTCTTCGGAAGTCAGTTCTGTGAACCAGGAGGTCTGGTACCTTGTCGCATGAATTTCCAGATGACAGCTTTCTTCTGAAGTCAGTTCTCTGAACAAGGTCAGGTATCTTGTCAGAAGAATTTCCAGATGAGAGCCTTCTTCTGAAGTCAGTTCTGTGAACAAGGTCAGGTACCATGTCAGAAGAATTTCCAGATGACAGCTTTCTTCTGAAGTCTGTTCTATGAACAAGGTCAGGTACCATGTCAGAAGAATTTCCATATGACAGCATTCTTCTGAATTCAGTTCTGTGAACAAGGTCTGGTACCTTGTCAAAAGAATTTCCAGATGACAGCGTTCTTCTGAATTCAGTTCTGTGAACAAGGTCAGGTACCTTGTCACAAGAATTTCCAGATGACAGCTTTCTTCTGAAGTCAGTTCTGTGAACAAGGTCGGTTGCCATGTCAGAAGAATTTCCATATGACAGCTTTCTTCTGAAGTCAGTTCTGTGAACAAGGTCAGGTACCATGTCAGCCGAATTTCCAGATGACAGCGTTCTTCTGAATTCAGTTCTGTGAACAAGGTCTGGTACCTTGTCAGGAGAATTTCCAGATGACAGTGTTCTTCTGAATTCAGTTCTGTGAACAAGGTCTGGTACCTTGTCAGGACAATTTCTAGATGACAGCATTCTTCTGAGTTCAGTTTGGAGAACAAGGTCTGGTACCTTGGCAGATGACAGCTTTCTTCTGAATTCAGTTCTGAGAACAAGGTCAGGTACCTTGTCAGATGACAACTTTCTTCTGAATTCAGTTCTGTGAACTAGGAGGTCAGGTACCTTGTCAGATGACAGCTTTATTCTGAATTCAGTTCTGTGAACCAGGAGGCCAGGTACCTTGTCAGATGACAGCTTTCTTCTGAATTCAGTTCTGTGAACCAGGAGGTCAGGTACCTTGTCAGTTGACAGCTTTCTTCTGAATTCAGTTCTGTGAACCAGGAGGTCAGGTACATTGTCAGATGACAGCTTTCTTCTGAATTCAGTTCTGTGAACCAGGAGGTCAGGTACCTTGTCGGGAGAATTTCCGGATGACAGCGTTCTTCGGAAGTCGGTTCTGTGAACCAGGAGGTCAGGTACCTTGTCGGGAGAATTTCCGGACGACAGCGTTCTTCGGAAGTCGGTTCTGTGAATGAGGAGGTCAGGTACCATGTCGGGAGAATATTCCAGATGACAGCGTTCTTCGGAAGTCAGTTCTTTGAACCAGGAGGTCAGGTACCTTGTCGGGAGAATTTCCGGATGACAGCGTTCTTCGGATGTCAGTTCTGTGAACCAGGAGGTCAGGTACCTTGTCTTGAGAATTTCCGGATGACAGCGCTCTTCGGAAGTCAGTTCTGTGAACCAGGAGGTCTGGTACCTTGTCGCATGAATTTCCAGATGACAGCTTTCTTCTGAAGTCAGTTCTCTGAACAAGGTCAGGTACCTTGTCAGAAGAATTTCCAGATGAGAGCCTTCTTCTGAAGTCAGTTCTGTGAACAAGGTCAGGTACCATGTCAGAAGAATTTCCAGATGACAGCTTTCTTCTGAAGTCTGTTCTATGAACAAGGTCAGGTACCATGTCAGAAGAATTTCCATATGACAGCATTCTTCTGAATTCAGTTCTGTGAACAAGGTCTGGTACCTTGTCAAAAGAATTTCCAGATGACAGCGTTCTTCTGAATTCAGTTCTGTGAACAAGGTCTGGAACCTTGTCATAAGAATATCCAGATGACAGCGCTCTTCTGAATTCAGTTCGGAGAACAAGGTCAGGTACCTTGTCAGATAACAGCTTTCTTCTGAATTCAGTTCTGAGAACAATGTCAGGTACCTTGTCTGAATTCAGTTCTGTGAACCAGGAGGTCAGGTACCTTGTCAGATGACAGCTTTCTTCTGAATTCAGTTCTGTGAACAAGGAGGTCAGGTACCTTGTCGGGAGAATTTCCGGATGACAGCGTCCTTTTAAGTCGGTTCTGTGAACCAGGAGGTCAGGTACCTTGTCGGGTGAATTTCCGGATTACAGCGTTCTTCGGAAGTCGGTTCTGTGAACCAGGAGGTCAGGTACCTTGTCGGGAGAATTTCCGGATGACAGCGTTCTTCGGAAGTCAGTTCTTTGAACCAGGAGGTCAGGTACCTTGTCGGGAGAATTTCCGGATGACAGCACTCTTTGGAAGTCAGTTCTGTGAACCAGGAGGTCAGGTACCTTGTCGGGAGAATTTCCGGATGACAGCGCTCTTCGGAAGTCAGTTCTGTGAACCAGGAGGTCAGGTACCTTGTCGGGAGAATTTCCGGATGACAGCGCTCTTTGAAAGTCAGTTCTGTGAACCAGGAGGTCAGGTACCTTGTCGGGAGAAATTCCGGATAACAGCGCTCTTCAGAAGTCAGTTCTGTGAACCAGGAGGTCAGGTACCTTGTCGGGAGAATTTCCGGATGACAGCGTTCTTCTGAAGTCAGTTCTGTGAACCAGGAGGTCAGGTACCTTGTCAGGAGAATTTCCAGATGGCAGCGCTCTTCGGAAGTCAGTTCTGTGAACCAGGAGGTCAGGTACCTTGCCAGTTCTGAGAACAAGGTCTGGTACTTTGTCAGAAGAATTTCCAGATGACAGCATTCTTCAGAAGTCAGTTCTGAGAACAAGGTCATGTACCTTGTCAGAAGAATTTCCAGATGACAGAGGTCTTCTGAAGTCAGTTCTGAGAACAAGGTCATGTACCTTGTCAGAAGAATTTCCAGATGACAGCGTTCTTCTGAAGTCAGTTCTGAGAACAATGTCAGGTACCTTGTCAGAAGAATTTCCAGTTCTGTGAACAAGGTCTGGTAACCTACATTTACTCAATAGAAACACAGTGTGGGTAACATGAGTGCTCCAGTGATGATCTTAATAGCATTCGTTGTAGATATCTTCCAGTTTTTTCTTAAGATTCTTTTTAATTCATTACAGAGAGAGATAACATATTCTCCTTACAACTCGATGGTTTTCTGAACCCTAGATGTGTTGCAGTATTGTTTAAGTGATCAAATTTGCTCTACGGTAGTATCATTGGCCCCTCGCGGTGCACTACCTAGTTCTTCAACTGTAATGGTGTGCCCAGCTTAAGAGCAGTAATGCAATTCCTATTTATCACTGTTTTCACCTGAGGGTTTGAGTGAGACTTTGCCGCTCCTGGCTTTTCTTAATACTTTATGAAGGCTATATTTATCTATTTATTTTTTTCAAAATGTGGATTACACATCTAATCTCCAAACTCCATTCCTTCCATGTTTCATATTGCAATTCTCTCGCAATTTCAGGCGCATATGCACGTACTTCCATCTATATTATACTATAGGTTTTGTCTTTGGGCTGCTTCCTAAAAATTCTCTTACTCTGTTTATTGGTCTGAAATTGTGTTTGCCAAAGTGAAAATATACAAGTAAAGACTTGAAGAATTTCAGGTGTTAGTGGTAACACCTGAAATTCTTCAAGTCTTTAATTGTATCTTTTCACTTTGGCACACAATTTTCAGGAGCTTTTTGGAGTTTTGTTGACAGGTCCTGGAGTAAATGGTAACTGCATCATTATGTGAGTCATGGATAAATTAAGTTGCCCAATAGGTCAAGAAATTCTGAAAGATTGTCCAGTTTATGAATCTCGTTCCTCAGCTGGCGAGTGCACAGGGTGCATCTTATAGCAGTCTTCTTCAAAACGTAGCTGGAAATGTTGAAAAATTCTAAACTGTATCCTCATAAATCAGTTGCTTCTTTGTTACTTTTACATTTTCACTACAAGAATTTCTTGCAAAAAATCATAATATTGGTGTCATATCACTGGAACCTCTGGCAAAGAGATTATTTATCCTAGTGACTAAACTAAATACAGATTATGTCTTGAAGATATTCTGTGGACTTTAGGATATGCAGAACAGACAGAATTACTGCAGTATTTCCAAAATTAAGTTCTGGTCTACTGGTAAAGTTCATAATCCCTTATTCGCATCATTAAAGGGTTTCGGTGCTAAGTAATCAATGTAAGCAAAGAGTGTTTTCTCTTAATGGTGACTTAATGGTGACATTTATTGCTAAAGCGTGTTATGTTTTCCAAGTGTTGTGTGGTGGTTACAAGACATATTGTTGTTCTTTGTTGTTGATATCCACTGTGGTAATATTTCCTCAGTCATTTTTATTCACAAGTGCTTCTCCCTGAAGCTTTCCGATCAGGGGTTGAAGTCCTTGATACTGTTGGCCGTGATTTCTGCCCCACTAATCAATTAAAAAAAAGTCTTTAAGTGTATATTCACTGAAAACCTGCTCTTGGCTTTCTTGTGGTGCTTGACTGTTATTTAGTTATTATTTTGAAATGGAGGGTGGGATGAAATTTTAAAGCTAGAGAGTCGAGGAGAAATCCTAAAAAAAAAAAAAAAAAAAAATCCTTTCGGACACTATGCAGTTGACGGTCATTTTTGACGTAGGCTGAGGCCCTTTGGTAGATGGGACTGTACACTTCATTTGTTTCAAATTTTCTTGCCATGACCTGCATAGTTTGTAATGTTTAATGGTTTGATATGCTTTTCTGCAGGACAGGAAACAGGGCTGGGACAAATGACCATTTGGCTAAGTGTTGGAAGAATGGCTTTCCTATCTATAAGTCGCCAAAACGACTTGAGAAATCAGTGAATGATCTATAGTGTGTACTGGATTTCAGGATATCCAAGATGACCTTAAGCAAAGAATACTTTTTCTAGGGAATTGATTCCTCGTACAGCACCTACAATATGAAGGACGCGCCAGCTTATATTTTGCACTCCCCAAATTACCATCCACACAAACCTGCATCAGCAAGAGTGTGTAGGGGGTCACATTTTAGGACAAACTAAACAGAACGTTGTTTAATATTCACTCTCCATCACGCACAAGCAAAAGATACAGACTGATACACGTAAATGAATATTCATGCACATGGGGAAAAGAACGTTAATAATTTGCAAAACATACGAGAAAAAAAGTGAAATAAGGAACTAAATATGAGTAAGGAATATATAAATGTATAGCCAAATGAAAAAAAAAAGTTATGAAAATTTAAATGCCGCAGAGGGAAGAGCGAGGGAAAACAAAATATGAACTCTTCATTTGGGAGAAGCCCCCACACTGACCCTTAAACACGAAAACCTAATTCATAAACATCTGAAATTTCATGCAGCACATAAAAGAGAGCGCGGACATGAAAGGATGATATGAAAGAAGGAAAAAAGGCTCTTCAAAAGTCGGGATCTATTGAAGATAACAGGATCCCTACCAGGAATATATATAAAAATAAATAAAAATTGATGATAAAAATACAGCCATTCTCTCACCCTCTCGCCATAACTTCAGTCAGTTCTGTCTCTCACTTTCGTTATTACGACGCTCGGATCTTTCACTCCTGCTCATTAGTACTTACTACAGGAGAACATATTCAACAAGTATTTTGTTCTTTCGGAACCAACAATCAAAATAAATCTAATATGTTTAAAAGAACAAAGGAAATTGTTTACAGAGGATAAAGACAACAACGTTCTATTCGAACAATCGAGTTCAACTTGAAACCTTCGGTGTCTCGCCTGATTTGAAATGAACACTAAGCGCCCAGATAGGGAATATAATTCAAAATCAGTAACTGAACTGAAACGTGACAAGCAAAAGCAAAACAAATGAAAAACGAATACGCCGACGAAGTCAGACACAAAAAGGCCGCGGCACACACCAGGCTAAATTCCTTTATTATTAAAACCTTTTATTCTTTCCCCGAGGGAAGCAAGTAAGTGTAAATTTAGGCTCTTGAGACGGGGCACGGCATCAGCGCCATCCATTCTTTCAAAGAGAGGTCGCAGCATTGACTCCCAGATTATTTAATAATTCACCATGTCATCGGGAAGGGCGTGATAGCTTTGTGTAAAAAATGCGCATATTACATGCTCTCCAAATAACAAAGGGAAATCTCAAAAAAAATATTTCCGTTTTCCTCCATTCGGAGGTGTCAAAAGCATCCAGAAAAAGCGTCAATATTTGGTTTACAAACATGTTTTCTCAGCCTTCCGTGAAATACCTCCGGGAGGGCCAACACAGGTGAGCCCATGTACTACCTGTAGGTGCCGTATTCCTGTATCAGAGAGCGAGATTATGGACCTTAAAGACCGAGGGATTGTGGTGCCCTTTTTGGGTGAATGACGAATAAGAGTCCAGTTCTGACATCTTCTTGGGGGCTGTGAGGCTTTTCCACGATTGGTGGGAGTGTGAGCAACACCAATTTCACATTCAATATAGACTCTGAAAATAGTGATCTAAAATGCAAGCAGAGCAAATAAGGGCTCCCCACTACATTCGTTAATCATTAAAACTGTGGTTTATTAACTAACGCAAAACCATGATTTATTCTGTTTCTTACGAGTCTCTCTTCCCACTCGCTTGCAAATTGTTATTTTTCCTGTGTTCGAGGAGTAACGACGCTGGGAAATGATTAATCGCTCGTTCTGTAACACCGGACTGGAAAATATTCAAACGAAATAAAAAGTGTGAGTTTCAAAAGAAAGACTCCAATTGTAGAGGAAAAATATTTCCTTGCACAACAAAGAACACAAAAGACAAATAAATAGAGAGAAACAACCGGCCACCCGCCCCCCCACAAGCCAAACACACAAATACCAAAAACAAGCGCAAGCTACTGCCGCATTAATTTCACTTAATCCTATTTTCACCCATTACATACGAATACATATTGAAGACTTTCTAAATAACACACGATTAAAATTGTATAATGAAAAAGCACTCTTCTGAGAGATTATTGACTGCTAATATATATATTACAATAATAGTATGCTACCAAATTTTTTTTTGGGGGGGGCATGGGACATGTAAGACCCGTAGCAATATTTTCATGAAAAACCCACACTCGTGTTTTGCGTCAACACGCATGTATGCCAAGTGCAAGTATGATAATCACACACAAACACACACACGAGCGTGTGTACGGCATATGTACGGCAGAGTCGGAATCGACTTATACCTCGCTTGACAGCCAAATGGTAAGATTACTCGTCACTGAAGCAGGAGGTAGTTGCAGTCGGTGGATCGATGAAATCATCAATTATAATTTCTCGTCGGTATCATTTCCGTGGTTGGGCGAATTGGATATTACACGACATATATAGATTCATGGCTGTTAATATAAAAATGTCATATATATGTATACATAAAACTATATATAAGATATATATATATATATATATATATATATATATATATATATATATATATATGCTTAAAAAAGTCACAGTAGATGCACGTGACTTCATTAAAAAAGCGAATACCACAGGAAAATGATAGGCAGAAATCCAAGCGATTTCGTATTTACTAAGACATTCTCAATGTCTTAGTAAAGACGAAGGCGCTTGGATTTCTGCCTATCATTTTTCCTGTGGTATTCGCTATTATATATATATATATATATATATATATATATATATATATATATATATATATATATATATATATAAATTGGAATATGTTGGCACAAAAATAAAAGCTGATTATAAGATTCAATAGTTAAAAATTATAACACAATTTAACGCTTAAATTACACGCACACTTGACTAAAACTGAGACTAAAAGCATGAATAATTATAGATTATCAAAAGAAAATTAAAAATATCTTCGCAAAAGTATGAAAATGCCATCATCATACATAATAAGAAGGAAAGTTATGCACACAAAACTACATTTGAAAACATTAGTTAATTACGACCAACCTTTCAGCATCAAAGATAACAACGCAAAGAATGACAGAAATTTAGGCTAAGAGCAACGGAACAGCGAAGGAATAATAATAATAATAAAAAAAATAGTAATAATAATAATAATAATAATAATATCAATAATAATAATAATAATAATAATAATAATAATAATAATAATAATAATAATAATAATACTTTATTTCAAATATGAATTCACGTAAAATATTTTTAACAAGTAGTGTTGCCAAGAGGCTACATTTTGATTTATTATTAGACAAACAATTTTACAGAAAAAACAATACAATTATTACAACCAAAGTAGGAATGAAACCCTCTGTGTATCTTATCAATAAACATAAACAAAACTTCAAAAAAAGGTCATCCAACTACAGCTAAAAGCCTTGGGTAAATAAGCTCAAAATCAACTAATTTATATTATTCTCCATCTAAGTAGTAAACATACAGCACATATCATTCCAGATATAGAACATGAAAAAAGAAGCAGTTTTACCTATCGGTAGAGTATTCATGCATTTAATAAAGATGCATCGCCGTCTTTTACCTGTCGTATCAAAGCATTATTTGATTTCTCCAATCTCTGTTTTAAAATAAACACTGCATGACATCAAGGCAGGGCAAACCCAGCGTCACAGAAACTTGGGAAGCACTGTTACGTTGGGGATCCTCACTAGCCCCCTTATTATATCATTATTATAACAGACACTTAGTCTTCCTAAAGCTTCTTGTGTTGCAGTTATACCATAGTGAAGAACAACAGATTGTCGTACAAAAAGTTTTGAATATCTGAACTTTAGTTTCATCATCACAAAAATTAAACTTTCCTATAAGCATATTCCCTCTTACACAAAGCTTTCTTTATTACTTTTTACTGTTATTTGGCAACTATGTGGCCCAGACACGAGAATAAATTTACAAATTGTAAGAAGTCATTTTACAATTAAATCAATGGGTATTCCTGTATTCAGTTGTTACACGAAGGAATCAACATGCACAGTTTTGCTGGTGGTGTAAAACATATCATGTTCTATGGCAAAGTCTTCAAAGATTTTCAGAAGTTTTCGAAGCACCCTTGCAATGGGAGCGAGAATAACTAGGTCATCCACATGGCTAAAATTATTAAAAGCAACATCCCTGATGTGACATCCTATTCCGGAACCAGCCAGTCGAATATTTAGGTCGTCTACCTAAACATTAAAAAGGTAAGGAGATAATTTCTCCCTGCTTCAAGCCATTACTGCTACCGAAGGAGCTAGAGAACTGATCATCCCATTGAACAACAAAATTTTTAAAGTTATCAAACTGTTTTAAATAGTTCACCAGATCAAATGCTGCTTTGGCATTCGAAAAGCATAAAAATACAGGCGCATTTTATACATGGTAATAACTCATGACATTTTTAACAGAATAAACACATCTTTTTGTGCCTAGATTTGGTTTAAACCCAAACTGATACTCACTTGTAAATAAAAATTCCCTTACATCTATTAATATAAGTAATTCTAGCATTTTAGAAATGTGTGTAGCAATTGCGATTGGACTATAGTTGTTCAGAGCCTGAATTCGTAATTTGATATTTAAGGCTTCCAGAATCAGTTGTTCGTTGAGTTCCTGTGTTTGGTCAATAATTGTAAAAATCTCCTTATCTGGCCTTTAATGACGCCGGGTATCGTTTATGGATACACTTGTCCCAGATGTCATCTGGGAAAATATATAGGAACTACCCGGCGTCTTCTCAGGGTCAGGGCCGATTCCCATCGGGCGTTAGTTACAGAACTCGGTGTAAGTTCTAACCCGAAACGTCTAATAGAAGGAATCACATTATAAAATGTAAAACACAACCTTTTACTGACTTCAAACAAGTAGCTATTCACGACCTGCAGAGATACATATCTGGGAGTTTTTCGATAAGATGGTCTATAAGCATGGAGCCTTGATTACAGGATTCAGGCAATTTATGAATGAAAATAACAATCTTTCTGTGACCGAGAAATCCATAAATGGTTTAGAAAGACTGCCACGTGGAAAATGGTTCTAAAAAGTTGTTTTTGCACAATGAAATTAAAAATGATAAATTCAAAACAAATATTTAGGTATAGTCTTTGTATTTACTGATAAAATTAAAAACTTTATTATTCAATTACAAACTGGAAACAAAGACAACACTAATAACTACAGACCAACTAACGATCGGAGGAGAATCAAGACCAGAGTAAGAAATCATGAATTACATTAACAAACATATATTATAAGCATAAATGCACAAACACACGTGTGTGTTAGCCATGCTCTCTGCAGGGGCTCATCAAATAAGCAGAGCATTATCTCCTACCCTAACATAATGATTAAAAAAAAACACACACACGAACAAACAACTGGCGTCCAATCGAACTGCATTTTAAATGAATCCACCACAATTAGTAGATGAGCGCAGGATTACGGTGCGGACAGGTATTCGTACCTGGTTGGCTGTCATTAATCATCTTCTTGGCCATCCATCCTCAAACACCTACATCGCCTGAAAAGGGGGATCTATCACGCATCTGTATTCAGCTGAAGCTCGCAGCCCTCGTAGATAATTGGTTATATATTGCCATAATGTTTTCATAAATCTCACCAGGAAGGACATAAACGAGACTATAATTAGTCGGCGGTGCTGACCTCTATCGGCAGGCGGGCCAGTTACACAACTAAACAAACACAGCAAAGATATTCTGTCGGCGATGCGCCTGTCATGGGAATTATCTAAAACAAACCATCACTTTGCCGGGATCAACACACAAATTCGACAGGAAAGGTCTGTCTGTTAACGGTTCAAATGATAACGACGGCTCATGGAGGGAGAATTTCGAAAGAAACAAAAATGTTGTTCTTCGAACAAAGCGGTAGCTGGACGAACTTCTCGCCGGGGTTTCTCTGCGTGGTGAATGCTAAAGATCCGATGATGACTGAGGCCGCATTCCTTAATCTTTTCATCTGCCCAGTTGATATCCTCTCTCTCTCTCTCTCTCTCTCTCTCTCTCTCTCTCTCTCTCTCGCTGAAAACATGCGGTGTTGGACATTTATTGCTCTGTTTCTAGGTTATCAATGTGGATTAGCGGCTAGGCTGCGAGGCATCGAATTGTGTTTATCTTCGCCTATTGTGTTTTACGACCCAAGAAGCAAAGATATCACAACGTCTGCATTACGATTTGAATCAAAGCCTCTCTGCCATCATAATGATGATCACATTACTTACTACAAGTGTTTGATATGGGGGCATCACTACGTTTATAACTCTGAACCGTTAAGGGTTACTTACTGCCTTGTTGCCACATAACCTCACGTTTCAAACAGAATCTTGGACGGACGTGACAGGCCGGCGATATTTTCACCACTGCAATGGTATACATCTAGCAGACCATTATGCCGGATTAGATTTTATTGCACGTATGCCTGTGCTCTATCTCAACTGCATTATCAAATGTGAACATATAGACGACCAGGATTACAAATACGAGCCATAATCATTACCGATGATTTTTTAATAGTGATAACGTCCCCAGTTCGATAATATCATGGAATCAATAAAAAAAAAATTCCTTATCCTTGTTTTCCATCTGTTGTCATTGAAAGGACATTGATTCTTTACAGTGATCTGCTACAACTGCAAACTGGAGATTAAAAACGTCGACCATTAAAACTGGAGACTTAAAAATGGAAAAACCATATGAACATCCCTCATGTTCCCTAATATATCATATTGAGTCTCTCAAAAAATTTCCAACAACAATCTGAACGAAAAATAACTCTCTCTCTCTCTCTCTCTCTCTCTCTCTCTCTTCTCTCTCTCTCTCTCCCCTGTGCTTAGGGGGTGGTGAACTGTAGTACTTGCTCAGACACATTACTTATTTAGTATTTCTACATCTCAAATCTGAAATTCCACCTTCTTTCAGTTTTCCAAATTCTCACGAGCTTTGCGAAAAATAGGACAAGTTTTGTCACTATTTCCATCGCCAAATAAAAAGCTTTAATTAGTATTATGGAGACAAACCATTAATTCTCAACTGTGTGTAGTGTATTTTAGTATATTTTACCCTTATCCTTTAGATTTTACCCTAAATTTCTTTTATCGGATTAATTTGTTTTCCTCGCCAGCCCATCCATTCTTTGGAATTTTGTTTGGCATATCAACTTCATAATAAAGGTAAATGAAGTGGCATCACTTTTCTAAGTCTGAATGACCTAGAAGGTCATTCAGCGCTGAAACGAAAATTGACAGTAAAATATTTGAAAGGTGTTAGGAGAGGGTGGAAAGTAAGTTGGAAGAAAGAAAATATGAAACGAGGTACAGTAGAAGGAACGAAAGGGATTACAGCTAGGGGTAGAAGGCATGCTGCAAATAACCTTAAGTAATGCCTACAGTTCACTGCATGAGGTACACTAACGGGACTAACACCCCCCCCCCCCCCCCTCCCACGAGGAAGACTAATTAATGAAATATAGCTACGGAATGAGAGGCATTCACTATTTCTCCTCCCAAAACGAGTTCTTACAAACAAACACTTCCTGAGCATAATTATCTTAAATATCAACAACTCTTC
>NC_087216.1:1749701-1777201 GCF_015104395.2 Macrobrachium nipponense
GTTTTTTTCGTACGTTATCGTACTTTATATGCAAATATTTTCAAAAAATGATAAATGCTACAACCTTCCAATAATTTTTGTTTTTTTTTATATTGTGCATGTTTTTGCGCACATTTTCCATATATAAACCTTTAAAAAAAGCGTAATATGAAAAGGCTCAAATATTAGGAGAATGTGACCTACGCGTTTCCGAGATTTCGGCCGAAAATCGTCGCGCGGAGGGGAAAAAAAAATATTTTTTTCAAAAATTCACCAGAAATCGAGATATTGTTTCTAGAGACTTGCAATATGTTTTAAAATGAAGATAAATGATTGAGAATATACTAGACTGTAAAGATATGTATATAAATGCGTTTTTGACCTTTTCGGTTGAGTCAAAGTTGACCGATCGTAGTTTTTTTTCGTTACTTATCGTACTTTATATGCAAATATTTCAAAAATGATAAAATGCACTACCAACCTTCCAATAATTTTTGTTATATTGTGCATGTTTTTGCGCACATTTTCATATATATAAAACTATATAAAAAAAAGCGTAATATGAAAAGGCACAAATTTAAATACCTTAGGAGAATGTGACCTACGCGTTTCCGTTTAGATTTTTCGGCCGAGAATCGGCGCGCGGACGGAATAAAAATATTTTTTTCAAATATTCACCATAAATCGAGATATTGTTCTAGAGACTTGCAATATGTTTTAAAATGAAGATAAATGATTGAATATTACGAGACTGTAAGATTTTTATGTTATATATGCGTTTTTTTACCTTTTCGGTTGAGTCAAAGTTGACCGATCGTAGTTTTTTCGGTACTTATCGTACTTTATATGCAAATATTTCAAAATGATAAATGCTACACCTTCCAATATTTTTTGTTTTTTGTTATTGTGCATGTTTTGCGCACATTTCCATATATAAACCTTTAAAAAAAAGCGTAATATGAAAAGGCTCAAATATTAGGAGAATGTGACCTACGCGTTTCCGAGATTTTCGGCCGAAAATCGTCGCGCGGAGGGAAAAAAATATGTTTTTTCAAAAATTCACCATAAAATCGAGATATTGTTCTAGAGACTTGCAATATGTTTTAAATAAGATAAATGATTGAATTTACTAGACTGTAAGATTTTTATGTTATAAATGCGTTTTTTTGACCTTTTCGGTTGATGTCAAAGTTTGACCGATCGTAGTTTTTTTCGTACTTTATCGTACTTTATATGCAAATATTTCAAAATGATAAATGCTACAACCTCCAATATTTTCGTTATATTGTGCATGTTTTTTTGCGCACATTTCCATATATAAAACATAAATAAAATAAGCGAATATGAAAAGGTACAAATATTAGGAGAATGTGACCTACGCGTTTCCGAGATTTTCGGCCGAGAATCGCGCGCGGACGGAATAAAAATATTTTTTTTCAAATAAATATTCACCATAAATCGAGATATTGTTCTAGAGACTTGCAATTTGTTTTAAAGTGAAGGTAAATGATTGAATATTACTAGACTGTAAGTAATTTGCTTACCCCCCCAAAAATAAAAATAATATATATATGATATATATATATATATATATATTATATATATATATATATATATATATATCTATATCTATATATATATATATATATATATAAGATATAGATATATGATATATATATATATATATATATATATATATATATATATATTATATATATATATATATATATAATTTTTTTTATACGTAAAATATATATTACATTCTTCGATTCTGGTACCAATACATAAATAAAAGGAATGCAGGTGACACTTCTTCTTTTCGCATACAATGAAATGTCTTATTATTATTTTATCATGCACACATTCAGATATATAAAAAATTGTAATAAATATAAAACTAAATATAAAATAAATGCAGAATACTCACTCGTAATCCTGACTCTTCGTTCTATTCTTGTTTTCCTCCCTCCTCCATTGAAGAGTCTTGCATTTTTTTCCACTCGACATGACGAGGTACAGGTGGAGGAGGGAGACGCGCGCCCTTACTGCTGATGGACCCGGCGGCCCCGTGCGCCCTCCGCTGTCGGTTTAGGGGGCGCGCTCCAATACATGACCTTAGTGTGATACTTTCGGTCACACTCCCCTATCCTGCAAAGAGCAACTTTGCAGAGACGACAGAAGAACCGGGTGTCTCTCCTTCTGCCATTCATATGGCACAACCCGGCACCGTTTCTGCCTTCGCCCTTCTAAGGCCTCCAGTATGTGTTCCCCTGGCTGCAGCCGACACGCAGGTCCACTACCCGACGAGAAGCGGTGATGGCGGGGCCGGCAGCAAGAGGGGCGTCGTCAGCAGGGGCGTCGTCAGCAGGGGCGGCGACAGCAGGGTGTCGTCAGCATGGGGTCGGCGACAGGCAGGGGCGTCGTCAGCAGGGGCGGGCGGCAGCAGGGGCGGGCGGGCACAGCAGGGGCGGTCGTCCAGCAGGGGCGTCGTCAGCAGGGGCCGTCGTCAGCAGGGACGGCGGCAGCAGGGGCGGCGGCAGGTCGAGCGAAGTTGGCCCTCCTATCTGCCCTTTCCTCTAGGGGCAGATCTGCAGCTCGGGGCAGGGGTCAGTTATGGAAGGCCACTCATCGGGATCGAAGTTGATGAGGGCATTCCCGGCTACCTCTAGGAACTGTGCGTGGGTCAACCTCGGAAGATTGTCACCGCGGTACCACAGTACAGTATGTAAGCATTTTGGAGGGCCAACTGAAGGATGTATTTGAGGAGCTTCTGTGTCCACCTTCTGGTTCTCCTGGCGAAGGGATAGTACTGGATGAGCTGATCAAAGAGATCAACTCCTCCCATGTGCCTGTTGTAGTGCCCAATGACGTAGGCCGCTCGGTACGAAACTCCTCAAACACAACTCGGCCCTGTCGACGTGTCTTCTTCCGCTGTACGATCTCTTCTTGGATGGGTTCATGACTCGTCGTAACCATGGGACGAGTCGGACACCCTTCCAACAGATGACGAAGACAGCGCCCTTCCGCCGCCACTCTGTCTCTCCTCTTGCCAGGTGTTGCGGATGACTAGCGAACCTCTTGAGGACATTCGGGCCCCACGCACCAACGAAGGGTACCACTGACGTGAACACCTGCTTCATACAGTTCCTGGGCCAGGGATACCCGAGGTCTTAATAATTATCCATAAACAGGTGATATCCCTGGTTACGGAAACGAAACTCCCACAAGGTTGAATACAGTGTCACGCAGCGTGGAGAATACCCCGGTATACACTGAAAAGTCCACAACGTATCCAGTGTTGGCCTCGGTAATGAGAAAGAATTTCACACCATATTTCTTTGGCTTCTTGGGGTTATACACTTTTATACTAAGACGTCCTTTGTAAGGCATCATCCCCTCATCCAAAGACAGGTTCTTTCCAGGAATCACGAGATTACTACATCGCTCACGGATATAATCCAACACTGTACGCACTAAAATGAGGCGATCACTGTTATTCCGGGGTATGGCCCTTCGGTTGAAGGCGTTGAAGTACTGTCCATCGCCAGGAATTATCACGGGACATAACGCCATGGCACATTCGGCATATTATAAAAAATACTTCTCTTCAATATTGCCTGACGTCGATAGCAGGTGTCAAAAAACCAAAATAAATGTGGAGCCCCAAAAAATGTGCCATGTCAATGAGGTTGCAAACCCCGTCCAGGAAGACGACCAAGGTCGTTCTTCAGCTCATATCGGCAGTACCGATCGTAGTCCACCGTCTCGTGTACCAGGTATTCCAGCAATTCCCGCGTCAGGAAAAGCTGGATGAATCCCAAAACAGTCAGGGGTACTGGTACGGTCATCCCAGGGGTTGCCGTGAAGGGGTGCATGTTAGGAGTGGGGTCCTCCGTCCACCCCTCGTCACTCTCCGACGACCGACCTTCACCTTGGCTGGCGCGACGAGCCGACCTTCTACGTGCCCGTGCGCGCGCACGCGCACGGGTGCGGGCACGATGCACACTACCCCCCCCCCGTTGGCCATCCCACACCCTCACTTAGGCCCTCACTTTCTGTATCGTCCTCTGCGATAAAACTTGAGCCCGTATCCCCACCCTCCCCTCCCCCTCCCCCTCAGATTCCCCCTCGTATGCACTGAATTCGAGCTCACTTTCGGATGTGAGCCTCGAACGGACATTGGGGGCAAATATTCATCCTCACTTTCATCGGGACTGATGTCCTCATCACTCGATGACCATCCGCCATCAAAATGAGGACTTGCGACATGTTTCCCGATCAAGCTCCGAAAGATATTCGTCTATGTCCCTTGGTTGGAGGCCTCCCAAAATGCCTACGAATGCCCCTAAGGACGCCCACATGCTTTCTAGGGGTAACCAAAGGCAAACGATGTGTTCCCGAAACACTTTCAGCCACACGTGGCCGCACAGAACGGCCTTGAGGCGCGGGGTCATGCTGGGTGCTTGGCCCTCGCCAGCATCCATGTCCAAAACTCGCCTTACACGATCCTTCCGACGGGTAAAACGCGCCTTTCACGGTTCACACGTCGTTGAGACATATCTACGAATGTCCTGTAGCAATACAAATGCACAAAGTCTCGCACAAGTCCAGAAAAACACGCTTTTCACGAAAGATCGCTCTCGGATGGTGCGCTACTGATGCTGGCTGGAGCGAAGAAGAAGGGATATCGCGCATGCGCACCTGGGTCACGCTTCAAAACAAACAAGGCCTTGATCGTGGACTCCCAGCATCCCAAGGCCCAACGCGTGATTCAAAAGTTTTAGGCTGGTAGGCCTATAAGTATTTTTCCGCGAATTTTTAAAAAAAACTTTTGTATGTCGACGTAAAATACGTCCAGTCGGCACCCGACAGACAATTTATCTCGACGTAAAAATACGTCCAGTCGGCGTTTAAGGGTTAAGGTGAGTCTGGGTACGCTGTCGAATGGCAGCGCTGCCGGCGCTCTGGTCTGACCGACGGCGCTACCAGTCGGCCTGGAAGGACCGCGGCAAAGAGCTATTTTCTGTAGAGGGGGTTACTGGACAGGCAACCAACCTAATGCCCTAATCTAGCACAGGTCCCTAGACAGCAAGAATCAAATGTGGGAGGGAGAAAGTGGGGAGTGCTGAACACCAAGGTAGCTTCAAGCCGGAAGGATGGAAAGTAGTGAAAGTAAGGGAACACACAACCCGGAAGAGAGTTCCAAAATCTCGAGACAAATCAGTGAAACGTGCGATCCATATTATTCATCTTCAGAGTTACAAATTTGTGGTATTGGGTGACCTGACAGGTGTTTCCAGGCTACCTTAAAAGAGGAGTGACACGCGTCTCCAGCTCAACGGAACACTGGCTCTTCCTCCTCCTCCTCCTCCTTCCTCCCATTATTATATTATTATTATATGTGCGTGTTGGCTTGCGCTATGCGCGCTGGAACTCGGCACCGCTGCCTCCTCTACCTACCCCGCCCCCACCCTGGGCAGACAAACAGGTTTGAAGGAGGACGCTGGAGGGCTCCCCTACTCTCCTAATTCCCTATACCTACCCCGCCACAACCGAGGAGCTAAACCTGTTTGCATGTGGTGGGTGGCTGTGTCATGTCTCGTCACCCGGGGGAGGACAAACAAGATTCACTTGGATTTATTATTATTACTAACCTTGTTGGTGATTAATTGCTGTTGTCACTAACTATGAGAAAGTTGCACCAATACACCCCGTTTATACTTCAGCCAATGATACGAGGGAGAATGTATGGTTCCACCGTGTGTGTGTGTGTGTGTGTGTTTGTGTATGGGTGGGGTGGGGTTGAGGTTGGAAACGTTAATTGGGCGAATCTGAATAACTCAAAAATGCTGACTTATGGTAGATATAACTGAAAACTACATAAAAAAGTCTAAATATTCAAATCTTGAGAGATAAAATCCATTAACTCCACATCATCCCAAATCCGGTGGCAACGGTGTCTAGTCCATTTACTCTACAAAGTGCCTTTTGCGGAGGTTTGCCTTGTTAAAATCATCGTCAAAATCTGAAATCTCCCAGTTTAAGAACCTCAGTTAATCCTAAGAACATTCATACTTTCTGGCAGAATGCTTCTATTTCACAGCAAAATTCATATCAGACAGGGAAACATAACTGTTTCACACCATTCCACTCAAATACATGTTACAGCTAGTCAGTGTTTGTATCTAAGTATGATAATTTTCATCGCTTTAATCCTTAAACTGCAATTACTTGAAATTATTCATTGTTCCCAACTAACAATGACTTACGACATCTAACATAAATTAGTCTAATTCCGAGCCCCACTGAGTTATCTGTGAATTCCAGAGACCGAGGGAATTATTCAATATACAAGATTAAGTTTCCTTTCATTCGCCAATGTTTACATGAAGTCAAAGCCAAGTTCACAATTCATAAAATCATAATATTATTAGTCTATAGGCAGTTGCACGGCACTACTTCTGTCACAATATTATCAAACAAGCTTGATGGCGCGCCTAGGCTGCCCTGGAACCTGTCATGTCTCTCCCACCCTCCCGATCTCTTACCTACACAGCCACCACCCGGGACGGACAAATAGGTTTGCAGGAGGAGGGTGAATGTGTCATGTCTCCCCTACCCTCCTAGTCCACTACCTACTCCGACCACACCCGGGGTGGCCAAAGAGGTTTGCAGGAGGAGGGTGGATATGTCCTGTCTCCCAGACCCTCCCAATCCCCAACCTACCAGGCCCCCACCAGAGGCGAACAAACAAGGAAAATTAACTTGGGATTTTATTGTTATAGATACTATTTCTAAAAAAAAATAAAATATAAAAAATTGCAGAAAGTGTTTTTATAAAAATGACATCAGACCTGAAACATCAGAAGAAATCAGTGACAAAAAAACGACCCAAATACCTAAACTTTCTTTTGCCAATGCACGAGTTATACTTAAAAAAAAAAAAAAAAAAAAAAAATCGTGGGCTGTGTGAGTTGTTCAAAATCAAGGTTAATTCAAGCAATCTCGGGTGGGTGTTATACCGAATTAGCAAAAAGCTGATTTCCACTTATCAGCTCCACAGCATCTCAAGGCACCAAGTCTTAAAAGCTTTGTCACGCAGGATCTCATTCCACGCGATGTTACCACATCCCCAAGATGTCTCTGATGAAGATGTGAACAGAGGCAGCAATTGTTCTGCGCTACATAACATTCAAAAGAAAACGTACCACACATTCACAGTCGTATGTAAACGTAGGGGTTGCCTTCAGTTTCTACAGAATAATCAATCACTTTATTTATTTCCTTTCATCTCACGGAAGTCTGGCCTCGAGTAGCGTAGTAGAGGTTTCTGGCAACGCTGCCCTCTCGTGAGGAGCCAGGGCTCATCTATCATGAAAATGCAAGTGTGCAAACTAGACGTTATTCTTCAGCAAACCGCTGCCTCACTCCTCTTTTTCTCAGTCTATTCATCATTCTATTGACGCATCTTTCTTGTTTTATTTAGCTGTGCTCTATCCCGCGCTCTCTCCTCTCTCTTCCTCCACCTCCTCCTCCTCCTCGGACGTTTCTCGCCGCCGTCGCCGTCGCCGTCGCCCGCCCCTCCGCCCACCTTCTTCTGCTTGCACTCCTTCCAACAGCATCAGGTCGTCGATGGCTGGTGTTTGTTTATATCTTGTGTAGATGAAAGATTACATTATTTTCAGCTTCTCCCATCCCTTGTTTCCAACCCACAACTTCGCCTCATCCTGCTGCTGCTGCTGCAGCTTGCCATTCAATCTTTCACTCGATTTTTTTACGTGTTCATTTTTCTCGTTACCTGTTCCCCCCCTTTTTTTTTAATCATGGTTTGTGTTCACCCTCGCCCCGAGGCCGTTTGGAGACCATCCCCCGAATGATTATGTTTGGGTAAAGGAGCAAAGAATTCCGGAAATAATTTCGATGGACAGTGATATGAAAGCTTCATGTATTATCCTGCCTTTTTTTTCGTTCAGTTCGTGTTATTACTTCGCCAGGAATTAATCAGGTGAGCAAACGCAGACGTGTGTGCTTTTAGGCATTTTTATATATATATTCAGCAACACAAACAAACCTCTTTCTTTTATTACTGTCGAACCAAGAGTGCAAGCAATGCGCCTGCATATATGCATGATTGTTTATGTATGTTTGTGCGTCTGTTCCCGGTGCCGGCGATTGTTTACTTTTAAGATAATGAACTGAAGTATCTAAAGGTGCGTTTCATTCACAGTGAGATGAAGACGATGCGTTCTCATGGCCATAATCACTATTCGCTTCGTAATAGTTGTGATACAGAGAGAGAGAGAGAGAGAGAGAGAGAGAGAGAGAGAGAGAGAGAGAGAGAGAGAGAGAGAGAGAAATCTGGACAAGGGCGTTGGATTTCTATCCTCCAAAGGGAAACAACCCTTTGGATGGGGTGTATTCCTTCTCTCTCCCTCTCTCTCTCTCTCTCTTTCTCTCTATACGTATGTGTATATGTAAGTGTGTGTGTGTGTGTGAGTGTAAAGACTGTGATATAGAGTTGCATGAGTTAAAGGAGTGACATTCATGGAAGGCGGCGTTAACAACAGCGTTACGCCGTGTGGTTACAAATGTTTGTTTGGCTTTTCAGACGAGTTGAGGCTGGAAAATCGACCCTAAGCCCCTGACAGACAGCCAATTGAAAGAACCGGAGGATGAGGATGCTCTGCCAAAATGTTCCCTAAGGTTGATTCTGTGCTGGAGAAGATATGACCATTTCGACCTTGAGGCTGGACATGAATTACGACCATAGTACTACGAGAGGATCAATTGTGTTTGACTCTCGTAGTCTCGAACATTTTGTTGAGTTGCATAAGTTGTTTAGAGCAGGAGGAGGAGGAGGAGGAATATACAGAGAAGAAGTAGAAGGGGGAGGAGGAGGAGGAGCAGCAGGAGGAGGAAAAGACACGAATCAGAGGAGTGCATGAGAAGATGAAGAAATTGCTAAAAAGAGTAAAAAAGTGGGGTGGGGCATACTAAGAAAAGACTTGAAATACCCGGAAAAATATAAAAAGCCGAATTTTCAAATATAAATATAAAATGCTAGAGGCTAATACAGTAGTAAAAATAAACAAGGGACCTTTAAAGATACGCTGCAACTGACATATTGAGAAAACATTTTAACAAATGTAGGAATTTTGAGAAAAATAGTAACCAAGGACAAACAATGGAGATCAGATAATAGAAGCAAACAATTAAGTTTCACGCACACACACACACACACACACACACTATATAAATATATATATATATATATATATATATATATATATATATATATATATATATATATATAGATTTATACATAAATACGCACACACACGCACACACACACACACACACACACACACACACACATATATATATAATATAATATATATAATATAATATATAATATATATATATATATAGATATATTATATATATATATATATATATATTATGTGTGTCTGCTATCGACAAATAAGCAATTTCACATCATCAACAGCTTGTAGTATCTTTAAATTTCATTCTAGGTTAGATGCAAAGTTACGTGATCACACATCCAAGCTCATGAGATGGAAAATTGACCGGTCATTCGAAAAAGGGATCTTCACAAAAACATTTCCTCCTCATTTTCTAATAAACAATTACGCATGGCACTACGTAATTCAATTACATGACGTAATCCAGCTAAGGAGCAGATTCAACTTATTGATACTTACACATTTTCAGTTGCAAGGTATATTCTTATGCAAATCAAGGTGAGATCAGTGTTGGTAAGAGCTTGTTGTCAAACGTCCTTGAAACTTTATAACGAATATGTGATTATGCTACAAACATGTGTCACTTGGTTGAGTTGAATATAGAATTTAGGCCAAAGGCCAAGCACTGCGACCTGTGAGGTCATTCAGCGCTGAAATGGAAACAAAAGGTTTGAAAGGTGTAACAGGAGGTAAGGTAAACCTCGCAGTTGCACTATGAATCAAGTGTTATAAGAGGGTGGGAAGTTAGATGAAGAAAGAGAAAATGAAAGGAGGTACAGTAAAAAGACTCAAAGTGGTTGCAGCTTGGGCCCGTACGCACGCTGCAAAGAGCCTTAAGTAATGCTTGCAGTGCACCGCATGTGTCAATTGGGTTCAATTCGACTGATAAGTATAATCGCAGGGATGTTAAGAGCACCGCCACCACATATCTTCTCTCTCAGACCTTTCCATCTGATGAAATCAGACTGACATCCAGTCATCTATGCACAATGCTCTACCTATGTACAAATTCCCTGACAGTGTAGCAGTAGGAAACGCAAGGTGAGTGAGGGCCACGTTGAACAATCGACAGACGAAGCACGATTTCCGTTTATGCTCATTTTTGCGCGATGGTCTACTTTGTGACCAAGTTCAACCGGGTTGAAATTGTGATGTTGAGATAAGTGTGTTAGATTTTTCTGGTAAGAAGAATTAAACGCCATGACGAAGGCCACTAAACTTTGTGTAGCGAGTCACTGGTGGAGTAAGCATGCTATGGTGTGCATGAGGCGATACCGGCCTTCTGTCTTGCTTTTGTAACTCCTGCTACACAGTTCCTAAGATCTGAGGTAAACTTGTCGCCAAGATAGAACATCATGTACAATGCACATCAAGAGAGACCCTCCTTTTGCTTGTTAGTTTGGGTGTGTCTGTCCATAACTTTATCATTGTCTATAACTTCGAACTAAAAGTAAAGGTGACACATGTTTGAAAGTCTATCTTGGCATTAAGTTTGCCTCAGATCATATGAACTGCGAAAAAGGAGTTACAGAAACAATGGGGGCAGGGGTGGGGCGGCCAGTCACACCCTTCATGTTCATCAAAGCATCATAGTCTACCTTTGTACCAAGTTGGAATGAAATACATTTGAAGATGCAAGAGGATTTGTGAATACATGGTAGGTATGCAAGATATTGGCAGAAAGACAAAAATGGTTATTGGGTTAAGAAAAAATAAGAATAATAATTCGCCAATGACACATGTAGACGCACGCACACACATGTATCTGACAGCGGCGAATTATTATCTTATTTTTTTTCTTAATCCAATAACCAGCAGTATACAGTGTATCATATATATATATATATATATATAGATATATATATATATATATATATATATATATATATATAATATATATATATATATTTGTTCATCAGTGTCTGTATGCCCGTCAGTGTGTCTGTCACACTTGTTTTGCCTTGCCATTCCTCCCAGCGGTTGAAAAGTCTAGGAGACTGACACCATAGATGTACCATATGTCACCATAGAGAGAACGATCATCTGGCTGCATATCTGTCACGTTTGCATTGTAAAATCCTCCTTCAAGGCTGGAAATATATATAGTCAGCGATAGACTTCCACGCACAGAAGTACATGATGGAAGGTCGTCCAACTGGTTGTCTCTTAGTGTGCCTGTCGTACTAACCTTGGCACTGCAAATCTTCGTAAACGGTTGGATGGGTCGTAGGGATTTCTGTCAGACTGCACAAATGTTCACCATCGTGTATCGATGTACGTGAAAAGGATTTTTGTCATTCTGCCAACATCTTTCACACCTTCCATGTCTTCAAAAATCCTCTTACTTTATCAAATAGATTTCATTCAAACTTGGTACAAAGGTAGACCATATATATATATATATATATATATATAGAATATATAATTTATATATATTATATAATATATATATATATATCTATATAATATATATATATATATGAACAACTTGATCACGAAGTATATAAAACGTGATGCTATGTATAAATAAAGGTTTTTGCCCACGAAGGAAAAAAATGAAAAGCGAGAATAGCCAGCATCACGGTCTGAGTAAAGGGTCGCACTAGACCGAAAGTGCTTGGCTATCTCGCTTTTCATTTTTTTTCTTTCGTGGGAAAAAACTTTATATATATGTATATATATATATTTTATATATATATATATATTATATATATATATATATATATATTATATATATATCTTGTTAGATTAGTCTGTGCTTATGCCAGAAAGGTTCTTGACCGTACGAACCTCCCACAAGAGGACACACAGAGGAAGGTGGATCTGAAGAAAAATCATTCCAACAGTCACTGTCACGTTCAATCCTTTACGTATGAAGGATATCAGGATGTCCCCTGACATCTACTCAGCATTTTCTCCGTCTAATACTCCGCCCACCTCCCCCCAGCCAACGCCCTCCTCCCCCACATCATATTTTCTAATTATAAGTACTTCCCGCGAACCCTTTTCATTCACATTAACCCTTTAATAAATATTCGTCTCATCATTACACTTTCCAACGTTTCGTTACAAATAAATCTCCGAGTAATATCGTTTATCTAATCACCTTTCACCTTCCACTGAGAGAGATGGTCCCACAGTCTTCATATACTCCAACGTTTGCATTTATAGACAATCTTCTATTAAAAACCTACGGCAAAACTCCAGTTACTTTGTGCCACCCTTATTCCGGTAGTCATCTCCTTTCATTCCACCACAATTCATTAAAGTTACTCAAAATACCCAAATACTTCATCCACTGTCATTGGGCCATTATGCATACGAATATTCACACTACATCGTCCTCTATATCAGTTACCCTCAAACTTTCATTTTTCAACTCATTCTCCTAACAAAAATTTTGAAACTTTTACCAGTCCATGGAGCCTCTCTTCGCCATCACCAGTTTCACAGCACGTTTTGCAAACATAAGTAACTCATTACTTCATTCATGAGACACCTTCCCTCATCCCACAAACTACACTTGCATTTCTTCTTCCTTTTTTCCTCATCACTTTACCCATAATCTTGTCTGAGATCCCTCTAACACCAAACTAGTCAGCCCCGACTATGTACCTACTCCACCATAAAAGTTCTTGCATACAATTTTTTTCAGTCGTTCTCAACGAATTCCCCATAATTTAACAGATGATTCCTCAACACCCATCAGCTCTATCATGAATTTCCTCTATTTTCCAGTACGTAACAAGCAGCTCTTCCCTTCTTCCTTACCTAACATCATACTGTTCTTTCCCTACCAAGCCTTCTGGTAACTTTCTTGTTTTCTTAATAAAAAAAATACACCTTTCAGGTGTACTAAGTACCGGCAAAGCAATCAAATTCGCACGACGACTCAATCACCTTACAGTTATACAATAGAAATATTTTTCCTCTAGATTATTCCTTTGCACCACAAGGCAGCAAGTGGAGAGAAACATCATTATTTCGAAACAAATACCCCCAACATTTATGAACGTTCTCCGGAACAGATATACAGTCGAGCAAAAACCATCACAAGAATGGTGAAATAAAATGAAATCATTACTAAATCAAAAGTAAATAATTGACCTGTAGAGAAGAAAATAGTAAATATAAAACCCTTACTGAGGGAGAAAATCTGTGAAATTAAAAAGAAAACAGCAAATGAGAGGGAGGAAATAATCCTTATGTCCATGATGATAATTTTTTTTTTCAAACATAAACGGGAGAAAATAATGACCAAAAATCTAAGATAACGCGAAATAGAAAAAAATATATTTCTCATTTCCTCTCACAAGTTCGCGTGTACGAATGCAAGGAACAAGAACAGAAAAAGAAGGAGGGAGAAATAATGAATAAGATATTCTTTCCTCTCCTTTCTTCTCTTTCGTCCAGCGAGAGGTTAGAGTGAAGTCATCCGGAGGTGATCCCTCGCGCATCCCGACTGGGGCTATAATTGCACCCAGCGCCAACACTTGTTAATGAAGATGCTGCTAAATTAAAAAAGACCTAATGGATCACTAGCCATGATGTACAACACACACCCAAGGCTCATCCACAAGCCAAGAGGTTATCGAAACACAACTCCCCAACCCCCCATTTTTCGCTTCACTCCGATTTTCCTTTGAACATCATTTTACGCCCTGGCGTTTTCTTTCTCCTTCTTATTCTTCCTCTCCTTTCTTGGGAGAGCGGTCTCCAAGTCTCTCCTGGAGAGCCTGCTCACTATTATGTTCTCCTTTTTTCTATCATTTGTTAGCCATACCGTATCTGCGTGTAGTTATCTTCTCAAAAATTGAAACGACTTTATTCTTGTCCTTTTGCTCTTAGCTTTGAAAACTTATTATTATTATTATTATTATTATTATTATTATTATTATTATTATTATTATTTATGTGCATACTTCCTAAAGAATAAGAATAGGATTACCATTTGTGTAAATAAAAACGTATAAACGGAAAGACCGGATCAGAAATGAATGTGATGAGAATTTTTTAAGTTCCTCTGACACGAATTTAAAACAAGAATGTAAAATCCTGCAATCTCTCATTTCTTTCTATACGTTTCTAGTTTTTTTTAATCAACAGGTTTCATTATTAAATCCATTCTAATTATGTTAGCAATTATTTGCATTGCGGCTTTTTTGGTAAAAATAACATGGCATAAAAATAATAACTTCACTTTAATAAAATTATCTTATCTTCATTTCACTGAATTCCGAGTAAATTTTTTTTCTTGCTCAAATCCTAAATTCTTTATTGGTTCTTACTAATTTTCGATTCATTGCCTAATAACTCATACGGCATTGATTTCACGTTGGAATAATTCCAAACTGGTTTCATTAACAGAACCATCAGAGGTACGATTTATTCCAGTAAGAAACATGCATTTGATGCTACACTTCCTCTCATTTACAGTATATTTACCAAAATACTTACTGTTATTTACAGTATATTTATCAAAATTCTTGCTGTCATTTACAGTATATTTATCAAAATACTTGATGTCACTTTTATCAAAATACTTGCTGTTATTTACAGTATATTCATCAAAATACTTACTATTATTTACCAGTACATTTATCAAATCGGGAATAGGGCGGAAACTTCACTTTGTAACTTATGAAAAGAGGTAACTACAAAAACAAGGGGGAAATGTGCAGGAATGATTTCAAATAATCAAGATCACTAACTGTTCATTACATCTCATCATAATGATCAGTTCAGTTTCCGCTATAAAATCAATATATATCAATGGATCACAAATGAAGTTAATCCATTATTGCGTATTTTGCTAGTAGCTCAATTCTTCTTTGTTAAGAAACCTTTGAATTACCAATATTCTAAATTATCATATAAACAAACCTCAATAACCATTACAACTGAACTGTGGTGACTAACGCATGGAATTGGAATGTGATCTTTCCATCATCAGATTCTGAACTACAGTACTTATGCAAAACTGCCAAACACATTCATAGCAAATACTTTTGAAAAGAGATTAATAAAAGTGAAAATGAAGTGATTCCAATACTCTTCTACACACTTTCTTACACCTTAGTTTAATGAATGAACTATTACTTATCTATAACAAGTAAGCAAAGAGGCAATACCTGCGTCCGTCGAGGGAGCCATGAATTCTATGACTGAAAACTCTGAAACGACTACAATCAAAATAAATATAGAAACACGTAAATATATGTAAATAAATAACAAGAGGCCGAGAATTATTCAAGTAAAGAGGCATCATAACTTTTGCCGTGTTATGCAGTTTTCTATATAAATAAATTTCTAAAGAGGGTTAGGGAATATATTTCCATTCCTAAAAGGCATAACATTAGTAATGCCTCCCTAACCTGTTTCTGATACATGAACCTATGTTTTTCTATTTTTTATTGCATCATTGAGAGCCACTGGTGACAGTCAAACTTATGATTACATTGTGGCAATTATTATGGGCGGAACAAGATTATGATCGGTTTTAAAGGTAAGATAAAGATTTTCAACAAAAATCATAATTAAGAATCATAAATTCAGGGCCAGCAAATATAAACGACTGGTCCTGTAATTCTTTTCCATCGGTTAACTAGATTCGAGAAAAGCATAATATTGTAATCATTTCATCTTATGTACTCCTGTTTGTATACAGTGTCTTCAAATTCACCACAAAACAGAGGTGCAAGGACTGAGAAAATTATATATGATTAACAACAAATAAACCAACGAAAAGGGTGCATGTCAAGGAAAACTAGACTTTTGTGAACCATGTAATTTGCGTGAAAGAGACCAACATTGTCCTTTCATCATTTTTCCTTAGCAAAAAAAAAAAAAAAAAAAAAAAAAAAAAAAAAAACTTGTCAGATTGAATTTTAGTGATGAATTAAAATGTTATTTTCGACCACAACCCAGCCAGACGTCACATAAGAACAGGCTGATAAAGACAATGAAGAAGGCGCTCGTCGAAGTTTGGGAATGGAATGAATGGTATGATGTGGAAGAAAAAAAAAGGTTGGGAAATAGAAGCTAACAAGCTATCCTGGACAGAAGCGGAGTAATTGAGGGATTGGCTTGGCCACGGCTTCCCCAGCAATGGATGGGCCGTTCGCGTGTCTGACGGAGCCACGTCGGACGAGTAGGGGCGTAAGCCACACCCAAGCGCTGGGGCTCTCCACTTTCATTATCCAATATTCGCTTTGTCTTTTTCGTTGCATTCACAGCAATCTTCCTGTCTTGGAGTTATTGTTGGCTGTTGAGTCCCTCTGTGAGATCCTATCGGGCTCACATCTTTTAACTTTACGTCTTGTTTCGTTTTTTCAACACCACGCCTGGGCCTCTCCGACTTTCTTATCCATATCGCTTTTCTTTTTCGTTGCATCACGCAATCTCCGTTTGGGTTATTGTGGCTGTTGATCCCTCTGTGAGATCCTACGGGCTCACATCTTTACTTACTGTTCTTGTTGTTTTTCAACACCACGCCTCTCAGTGCCCCCCACCCCCCCAAAACAACCCCGTGTCCCTGAGCTCACATGGGACCCTGAAACCCCCTTACCCCCCTCTCCCACCAATGTCAAGACTAAAGAACGAATTTGATAAATTCGTAACCTTAACTCGTTTGTACAGTATGTGTACGATTGTACGTGTGTTCTTTTGCAAATATGGTGGAGATAAAGTGGTCACTTTGATTAGAGTTATAATCACTTTAATATATGGCTTGAAGGGCTGAGCACAGACCCCGGAATAATGGCCACTTTACCTTTTATTTGACAGACTATGAAGGATCTGTACATGACGATCATTGCATCGTAGAGCCTGGAAATTACAGGGTCCAGGCATACTATTAGCGAATGAAACCACGAAATATGGAGCTCTCTGACAAATGGCATCAGATGAAATGTTGATTCATCACTATACCACCGCAGGTATAATGGAATGAATTTTTATTTGATTAAACGCAAGACATTTCATTTGCATACATAAATGGTGCTTTTATCTGAAACATAAACACTGCATTTTGACAGGGTAAAAGGAATGTTACCTACACAGAGAACTGAGATTTTTTCATGTTAAAAGAATTCTTATTTCACGTTATCTGTAAAATGGCATTCACTTTGATCGTAAAACAGAAACGGAGTTCGGCGTTCATAATAGAAAACTGCAAGCCCTCTGGATTAAGAGATAACATTTAGTTTTACAAATCATCCTCTAATGGATATTAATGTTGCAGCTGCTCTCTCCTTATCTCTTCTCGTGCCCCTCAGGGATTTGTCTCCTACCCTTCAGCTTCCCTTTTTCTCTTCAATGACCTTTTTTATGACTTCTTTCGTCATTTCCATTTACATGAAAGTGGTTCTCACTGTCAGGAATCATCAAAATTACTTTGCCAGGCGTTTCCATAACGCGCAAGTTCCTCGCTGACGAGTGGTTTTCGCGCTCGGCTGCCAATCCGGTGGTCTGAAGTTCGAATCCCGGCTCGGCCAACGCGAAATCAGAGAGATTTATTTCTGGTGATAGAAATTCATTTCTCGATATAGTGCGGTTCGGATCACACAATAAGCTGTAGGTCCCGTTGCTAGGTGACCAATTAGTTCCTAGCCACGTAAAAATATCAAATCCTTCGGGCCAGCCCTAGGAGGACTGTTAATCAGCTCCTCAGTGGTCTGGTCAAACTAAGATATACTTAACTTTTCCATAACGCTCAGTATTTGGATACTGGGCGACAAAGAAACTGTGCTTCTCACAATGCAAACTTTCAACCTTCACTTTTGATCTGGTACGTCTTGTAACCTCCAAAAAACATCTGAGCAGTTAGATCCGGAAACCCTGAGATCTCTGGGTATTTTGGGCTTAGAAACTAACACAAGCATGTCTTGATCAAGACGATCTCAGGGTTCTTGCTACTTCATATCCATGAGGCATTTACTAGCCGTTGTGTGTCACATTGCTCTTATATCTGGATTTGCTTTTTTTGCATAATGTTCGTTTTAAGGAGAGCAAAGCAAAGCCTTTCCTTAAACCCATCAGGCTGATGCGACAAGTACATACGCAGGTGCCCTTAACTGACGTATTTCCAAAAAAGAGAGGAAAGTGTGACATAGCCCACAATAAAGTGGTATACTCGTTATTCAAAGGACGAGATTATAGGAATATAAACACGGAGACCTGAAGAGAATTCCTGACTTCGCCAGCAAAAAGAAATTTATAGCCACGAACCGATAGCTTGGAATAGCCTCACCTTTCCTTATTCTGCTGATATTATTTTGGTCATTACTCTCGAAATCGTCATGATTATACACGCCCACCTTTCGTGCGTGACTTTGCACATACCAGGATTTTCAGTTACAGGTACGTACTGTATTTAGTAACAAACAGTTAATAATAACTTGTTCACGAAGTCCTTTACTCCCTTCACTTATAGAATGCGGAAATTTTTCTCTTTATTTCGCAAAATGTTTGAGCGAACTACTTTCATTTCTTAAACCAAAAGAACCTGCAATGGCTTCGAGGAGGGCACCGACCAAATAAAGCCCGCTACTGATACTAATTTTTCAATAATACAATGAACTGTTATATAGAAAGTATTACTGCCGCATTAGTTAATACTAGTATCATCTCTCACAGTCTGACATACATACACATATGTATCGTTAACACTGAAGGTGCAGGAGTGAAGATCAGTTGTTAATTAAACTCAATGTCGAAGCAAGGCGTCAAAATAGAAGAAATCACCCTTTGGTCATTTAAAAGATGACGTAGTTTTTAAAGGGGCAAAAATGTGTTGAAAATTAATCTCCTATGGCGGTGAGTTTAGCTAACTTTACTTTTAGGATTGATAATGCGGGGAAAAGATTCTTCAATCTGGTCACTTCAGGAGGAATACTAATCTTTGCCCGCAGGTCTTACATATAAGATTTGGAATATGGAATGCAAAATTTAGGCAAAAGGCCAAGCACTGGGACCTACGAGGTCATTCAGCGTTGAAAGGGAAATTGAGAACAAAAGCTTTAAAAGGTGTATGAAACAACGGGTAGGAGATGGTGGAAAGTCTGATGGAAGAGATAGAATAAGAGAGAGAATAAGAGAGAGAATATAGTCGGAAAAGGAATGAAAGGGGCAGCAGCTAGGGGGCCAAATTTGTGGACGCTGCAAAGAACCTTAAGTACTGCTTACAGTGCACTGAGTGAGGTGCACTGAGGGCACTACCCCCGCTATGGGGTCAATACAAGATTCCAAACGCCTTACTCGACTTGTGTAGCTACATCGAGATTTTAGAACCTGGCCCTGTCTACAAGGCTTGACAAAACCTGATTTGAACAATTACTCGCAATTCGCTGTAAAACCAGAATTTCTGGTTAACCCTTTAAGATTAATATGAGATGTTTGACTTCTTTATTCAATTGACTTTAAAGGCTCGAAAGAACTTCACCGAGTAAATAAGCAGCAGCAACAACAACAACAACAACCACAGCTGAAACAACAAAAATTTTTATTATACACATCGCCAACCTGACAATGGGTCAGAGGCCTTTCAGTATGAACCATAATATTTCTAACGGAGTTTTGATTTAGTTATAATTCAATTATAATTTATCTTGGGTATCTGTCAATGATAATTATCATTGACGGATTCCCAAGATCACTAAGGAGTCTCGCAAGACATTATACATATACCATTTAAACTTTACGACCATTTTCGACAATAAGTGATAAAATAAAACCACATTCAAAAGTACGTAAAATACAAGAGAACCAGATACAGAACACTGTCAAAAACTTGGTCACTGTTAACCACACGGCTACAGCGTTACATCAGTAAATACAATAGATAATGTTAACCTAGCATTAAGGAAAATCAAATGTAATATTGATGACGAATAGATAAATGAGAAGAAATATCGATGTCCATCAATGATAATGACAGCATAATGATTAAAAAAAATTCATAGACGTCAATGATTGAACAAAAGAGAGCACAGAATGATAAGAACATTAATTCCTTGAAGCAGAAGAAAAAAACTCTAAATGAATTAGAACACAAACACAAAGATAGATTAAAAAGGGTTCGAGAAGAATGAAATAGACAAAAAGATGCAAGAGAATAAACGCAATTAAGTAATGCAGTATAACAAGGACAACGATCAAGGGATACTCTGAAATAAAAGTAATTAAGCTATGATACAGGATGTTGCGCCATCCAGACATCACCAGGGAAGAATAATAAGCATTAAAATGTCATCACACAAAGGTAAATCAAAAGATGACACGACCATACAAAGGAAAAACGAGTAACGGATACAGCAATGTGGAGATCAGATGTTGAAAGGCGTTATGGTTTATCTAAATATGTGGCAAAGATACGGACTGCTTCTTTCATCCTGACATGCATCACAAAGAATTAAAGTCTGAGATGATGCCTTAAGTCAAAGGGATATTAATGACGCCTTCAAGATTTACTCAACTTTCTTAACACGAACTAGATGACTGACATTTCATGTTTTGAAAAATTCAATAATTTCATTCAATCAGTAGGCTGTCAGTAGGCTGTTATCAAATAACTATGTCAGATAAAAGTGAGCTCAAGGGTCACTCTTCCTTGAATAAATCTACGAACAGATTACGATTCCTAACCTTGAATATAAAGGAAGCTACACTGAATAAATTATAGAAAGGTAATGAGAAAAATAGTAAATAGGACATAAAGACAAAACCTCAAAGACGACCGGAGCTTTCCTATCACCCTCGAAAACAGAACTTGGTCGGAGATGGTCATTTCAAAATGCATAACAAGGCAGCGGTATGGTCGAGTGCCTAAGTCAACAGGGCCGACTTCAGCCGAGGTAACAATGTTGCTACTGAGATTGGCCGTTGTTTGCTGGGGTGATTTCCTCCGTGTTTGATCTGATGATAGTTTAGAATCAGTGCAACGACGGGCTGTTGTTGTTCGTGGTCATCTCCGCCAAGCCCATATTTCTCCTCTTTGTTTTGGGACTTCCAAGTGAAATCTATTACTGTATTTGTTCGGGCCAAATGTTAACCCGGATCACTGATCTGCTGTGGGACGTCAGTCATTTAACTTTTTTTCTCTTTTTTTGTTTTTTTTCCCCACTGCATTTATTGGGTGTAAATATTAGCGTTAGCAATCGCCGCTGATGTGCAAAGGCAGAGGAATCTTCACTGCTCCTTTCTCAGTAACTTATCTTGTATGTTTTTATCTTATTTACCTGTATGTTTTTTCGAGCTCGACTACCAATACGGTGGTCCGAAGATCGATTCTCGACTCGGCCAACGTGGAACCAGAGGAATTTATTTCTGGTGATAGAAATTCATTCCTCGATATAATGTGGTTCGGATCCCACAATAAGCTGTAGGTCCCGTTGCTAGGTAACCAATTGGTTCCTAGCTACGTAAAAATATCTAATCCTTCGGGCCAGCCCTAGGAGAGCTGTTAATCAGCTCAGTGGTCTGGTAAAACTAAGATATACTTAACCTGTACGTTTGAATGCGTGTGTTAAGCAGAAATACGTGTTCTTAGGTCTCTTACTTTTTCTCCAGTTCCCTTTGGTGTCTTCCCACCAAGCTGTCCAACTCCTTCAACTCCACCCCAACCTAATTCAGACATCTCACTGAAGAACACACCCTGAGAGCCAGCCCTATGAGAGTCAGCAAAGTGACTTTGAGGTCCCTTTGACATCATTATTTTGAAGAGAAGGACGCCTGTATACAGTAGGAAGGCGTTTGCGCCCGAAGCCCCTGAACAAGAGAGTCCTAACGTTAGCAAAGGCGCCACAAAACCAACCGACGCAAACAAAGGCAAAAACAAAGGAGAGACAAACGCATCCGAAACACTTCCCCTCGCAAAACCCTGACAACTCGAACGCAGTCTGTGTCTGCCACTTAGTTACTACAATAAATAAACAATAATATGATCTTCATGGTTATTTAAGTAGCCTCTAAAGTGTGTGTAATATTGTTGGGCTTAAAATGCACTAAGAGCTCATTAAATATACTGTACCCGGGTTTCCTCTCACTTCATAAGCTTATATGATAATCCAGAAAACAGAATTTATTTAGTTATAAAAACCACTGTTTACGCGTTAATGCATCAAATCCCAGGATGAGAGAGAGAAGTTGAGAGAGGAAGAGAGAGGGAGCGGAAGGAGGAGAGGACAAGGGTAGGAGAGAGAGACGAGAGAGAGAGAGAGAGAGAGAGAGAGAGAGAGAGAGAGAGAGAGAGAGAGAGACGTTCTTCCCCCATTATCATAATATGAAGTACGGCCGCAAAACCGTTTATTATCACAAACGTTTATTCTCGGAATTCGCTCTTGTTTTGGGGACCTCCAAGTCGGAAATTAGTGTAGTTTTAAACGCGTTGATGATGATTATTATTATCGCCGTCGTTATTATGATTGCAGTGATTGTTACGGATGTATAAACTGCAGCCAGGATAAAGGTATTCAGCGCGTGATTTTTCACTTGCCGAGATGTATCAAATAGGCGACCGAACACGCTGAATGGCCTGGTTAATGGTAATGGAAGCAAATGAGGGATTGCGCTCGGTAAGCCAGTCTTTGATGGAGCGGTTTTGGAAATAAATGAAAAGGCAAAGACACGGCAAAGAGATGACCTGATATAATCCCAGATTTTTACAAACTATTTTAGAAATAAAATAAAGAACGAAGCGATATCCCAAGTTTGAAACAAAGCAAATCTTTTGGCAATAGAGCTGTCAGAAATGTAATAAAATAAAAAGCAAGGTCAAAATATCCCTCCTAAACTGTCTTTAATTACTGTTTATCATAAACTTGAACAACGAAAAGGATTTCACTCATGGAATGACAAATTTAATCTTTGAGCTTGGATGGAGATAAATATATATATATATATAATATATATCTATATAATATAAATTATATATTAATATATATATTATATATATAATACGTAAATATATATAGTATATCTATATATAATATGATATATCTAATTATTATATATATACAATATATATAATAAGAATATAATATATATATATAATATATAGATATATATATATTTATATATATTATATATATAGACTATATAAATATATAATATTGTGATATATATATATAGTATATATATAGATATATATCATATATATATATATATCTATATATATATATATATATATATATAGATATATATATATACATATATATATATATATATAAGATATATATATATCTACTATAGATATATATATATATTCTACAAGCCACTTTTGCCACATCGTACGTAATTATAATAGCAACAATGCCCACTTAACTACCGGATTCTTCATACTTTTTGGATCACTTGTCACTACAGAGCCTTAGATCCATAAGGATCTAAGATTACCGGCCAAATGCCTTCTCAACAAGAGCTACAACCAACCAAGATCGACTAACAACCAGGAATAATTTATGCAGCTTAAGTCAACGTCAAAAGACTGATGTCTTTTTTTTTTCCCCCTCGCACAGGATTAGACTCCAGCTGGCGAGGTAAGGTGGTGAGGTAAGGCTGGTGAGGTAAAGCTGCGGAGGTAAGGCTGGTGAGGTAAGGCTGGTGCCAATTGACCATGACGACCCATCAATATATACTACATATATAGTATATACTTGGTAAGGGTGGAAGTCACTCCACCAAAATAGAGAAGTCCTTAGCTTTAAACCATGGGAGTAAGTCCACCAAATTATAGTAGTCCCTAGCTTTAAACCAGAGTTTTAAGTCCACCGATATAGATAGTCCTTAGCTTTTTAAACCGAGAGTTTTAATGAGCCTTTTTTATACTTAAGAGTTTATTTTGTTTTTAACAGAAGAATTTATAGATATATACACACACATATATATACAATATAAATCTATATATATATATATATATATATATATATATATATATATATATATATATATATATATATATATATATATATATATATATATATATATATATATATATATAAATATATATATATATATATATATATATATCGGGCATACAAACATTCATATTCGCATGTAGGTATACATGAATGAATATTCCCGCAATGACGCATAATCCCCCGAGGCATAAACTGTTGAGCAGGTTCTCTACCGACAGTGAAAAGCAAAGTCACCGTCAGACGCGTCACACAAATAACCGAGACTCGGACGTATCTGTTCCTGTATGTTTAATGAACGCGGCCATTCAGCCAGAGAATCTTCTCTCTTCCTGTATAAATCCTAAAGCTCTCTCTCTCTCTCTCTCTCTCTCTCTCTCTCTCTCTCTCTCTCATGATGACCGTCTACGAATATCCAGAGGATAGCCAGTGCAAAAGTAATAAATTTCGCAATACGTTAGAATAACAACCGTTGGTGAATTACGAAGACAAATCATAACGATAAAAATCCGAATGGTGTCGGGATAATAAAATTACGATTAAAAGTTTTTTTTTTTATTCAATATATCTATGTATGTTTAGGAAACACCAAAATTTACAAAGCTCGTCCTTACCTAGGAAGAGAAATTTACCGCGGAGCCTTGTTGCTCTATGAACATTAGACGAGTCAACTTCAAACAATGATAGATTCCTCTTATTTATTATATATATACACGTATACATATTATATATATATATAGTATGTATATGTATGTTATTATTATTTATATACACGTATACATATTCTATATATATATGTGTGTAGATATATATATATATATATATATATATATATATAGTATATATATATATATATATATATATATATATATATATATATATATATAAGCTAACTGCAAATCTTTAAAGAAAAACGGAGGAAAAAATTACTTTCCAAAAGATTACCGTAATTTTCGTTCTAACAATCCAGATTTGCATATTATTCGGACATGCATCCTTCCCATTTACATTCGTCAATCTGTTTCTTCTTATTCATTCTTATCCTGTGACTTAGCTCCTTATCAGCATGCGACGCAAACCTCATAAGAAAAAATGAAGAAAAAGGCAATCGCTTTACTTCCGATGTCTGATCTGACACAAACAAAAATCTAATTCAGTTTCATATTATTAAACTGGAATAAATTTACCGTATTCATATAAAGTGTTTTGCTTATTTACTAAGGAAGTTGGTGGTTTTTCAATTTGCTTATTTGTAGCTTGTTGTACATTTTGATTAATAACAACAACAACACCAATAATAATAATAATAATAATAATAATAATAATAATAATAATAATAAGGGACATTCCATAAAGCGCTGATTCACCCTACCTTGTTTTTCAAGTAAGTCTGGGTTTGCAAAGAGGTACAAGAAAATATATTCTGGGTTGGTAAAGAGAAAAAGAAAACATACTTTGGGTGTGTAAAGCGATAAAAGAAAGTATAGCGTGGGTTTGTCAAGAGATAAAAGAAAACATATTCTGGGTTTGTGAGGAGAAAAACGAAAATAAAATCTGGGTTTGTAAGGAGATAGTGGATAATATATTCTGGGTTTGCAAAGATATAAAAGAAAATATATATTCTGGGTTTGTATAGAGATAAAAGAACATATATTCAGGCTTATTAAAGAGATAAAAGGAAATATATTCAGGGTTTGCAAAGATATAAAATAAAGTACAAGTTCAGGGTTTGTCAGAGATAAAAGAAAATATATTCTTGGTTTGTAAAGAGATAACAGAAATTATATTCTTGGCTTGTAAAGAGATACCAGAAAATATATTCTGGGTTTGTAAAGAGATGAAAGAAAAGATATTCTGAGTTTGTAAAGAGATGAAAGAAAAGATATTCTGGGTTTTGTAAAGAGATAAAAGAAAAGATATTTCTGGGGTTTGTAAAGAGATAACAGAAACGATAATCTTGGCTTGTAAAAGATCCAGAAAATATATTTCTGGTTTGTAAAAGATGAAAGAAAAGATATTCTGAGTTTGTAAAGAGATGAAAGAAAAGATATTCTGGTTTTGTCAAGAGATGAAAGAAAAGATATTCTGGGTTTGTAAAGAGATAAAAGAAAAGATATTCTGGGTTTGTCAAGAGATAAAAGAAAAGACATTCTGAGTTTGTAAAGCGATAAAACGAAATATATTATGTCTTAAAGGAAATGGTACACCGGTTTCTTATTTCCAGAGGAAAGGAGCGATCAATTCTGCGTTAGCCCTACCGCTTCTCTCCTTTCCACAGCTTATTTCTTCTCTCTAATTTAGCTCAAACGACACGCTGATTTATTCTATCCATCAACTGGAACTGATTAATGGCCCTTCATTGCGATGGAAAAAGGGAGGGTAGCATTTGTCTGAAAAAAAAAATCAATACATTCCGTATGAAGATCCTGTACAAAAACGTGTGTATGTCATACAGAGAAGGAACAATACATTATAAATATATACATACACGCGGCCGCCCGCTTTATATATATATATATATATATATATATATATATATATATATATATATACATACATACATACATACATATATATATATGTGCATATATATATATATTTATATATATATATATATATAATATATATATATATATATATATATATATTTCTGACACACATCCACACATCAGGATCGAACCCTGGTCTTTCAACCGAAGAGCAAGGCCGCAGCCAACTAAGCAACTAAGCCAGACAAGTCACAAAAGTGGTTTAGTTGGCAGCGGCCTTGCCTTTCAATTGAAAAGACCTGGCTTGATCCTGATGTGAGTTAGAAATTTATTTGTTCCACACGTGATTGTGTGTTTATAAATATATATATATATATATATATATATATATATATATATATATATATATATTATATAGAGAGAGAGAGAGAGAATGTACACCAGTGTCATGGTTAGGGAGAATCACGAAGAATTATTGAATATGAAGGAAAGAAGGGACGCAGATATAAATATTGCAAGACTGGAAGAATTTAGTATAAATTTGAAAGGTGACTACTGAAGATATACGGAATGTAGTTAAAAGTGAAATTTTGATTGAACTGACTGACCAGAACATATAAGATACATCTTGACGACGGGAAAGGCGCAAATTCTTACTTTCTAAATTTAGTGTATTATTTATCCCACATCATCATATAAATACTTAACAACGAATGAAAAAAAAAATAAAATAAAAAAACGGCATAAGGGGCATCCTTGAGCCCAGATACCAAATACCCGACATTCCAGGTGAGTCAAGGCCAGTCATTTAGCAAGCCACAAAGAGATCCATTAGAATGTTTCCATGATGGATGATT
>NC_087216.1:1782201-1787201 GCF_015104395.2 Macrobrachium nipponense
AACTTTAGTGATTTTGGATCTTTCTTAGTGACCCCCAACACGTTATGCAGGACTATCATTTCTTGGGAGTCATTATCTTAATATTTGCAGTCTTTTGTTTATGTTTTTAACGGTAATCCCTAACCTTGCATATACTAAATACGCCGCAAAGGTGGATACATACCGGGATAAAACCTATGTGGGTCAGTATCTAGGAAAGGTCAGTGTTTTTGGTATTAAGGTACCTTGCTTAATCCACCTATGAACAAAATTCCGGTCTGATTTGATGACTCATAACACGTAAATTTCTTAGCTATATACCTCAAACGTATCTGAAATGAACGGACATACTTGATTTTACGAACGATAATTACTCGTGAACTAATATTGATCTTCACTGACTTGCATCATTGATTGTTTGTATGTTGTTTTTACATGGAACCAGTGGTTATTCAGCAACGGGACCAACGGCTTTACGTGACTTCCGAACCACGTCGAGAGTGAACTCTTGTCACCAGAAATACACATATCTAAACCCTCAGTGGAATGCCCGAGAATCAAACTCGCGACCGCTGAGGTGGCAGGCAACGACCATACCGATCACGCCACTGAGGTGCTGATTTTCATCATGGAACAAGAACTTGGTTTGGAATATAGCGCCACTGCCTAACAAATGACATCAAAGCAAGTTAGGTGAGCTGATGTCAATACCGACCGTGCATCATTGGTTTAATTCCTCCTCGGCATATCTGCCTGCTTTCTGGAGTACTACCATTCATAAATGTCTATCACTTGTGAAACATGGCCTCCAAATACCTCCCGTCAGATCACCAAAGATTCTCTCTCTCTCTCTCTCTCTCTCTCTCTCTCTCTCTCTCTCTCTCTCTCTCTATTATTTGACCCTCTAACATTGCACATCCTTTTCATCCTTCTCTAACCCTTTCACCCACCTTCATCCATTCCTGTCCACCGGGCAACTTCCCTAACCTTTCCTTGACAATTCCAGAATATTTTCAGTCAATTCTAACCAACCTCTTCAGAAACGTTTTAAACTAAAGGCAAGATACGTTTATCTTTAATTGGAGTTGCTTTGCCTGGAAGACATCAAAATGTTCCACATGGCACGGCAAGGTTTCATTTCCAAGACAGAATTCGACATCCAGAATAAACACAAATCTATACAAATAGATACATTACACAAATAAAAACGATACATTTGATACTATTGCACTTGACAATCAAATGAAGACATAATAAACCATCTCTTTTAGAATTTATATAATAAAACAGTAAACCCTACAATTGATTATTAATTCGAATCCGGTAACACTGAGCGACTCCTTATTTCACTTGTCAATAAATAGGCAGAATCCAGCAGGAACGAAATAATACTCACCTCAAGAAAGGCCATTTACAAAATCGTGTAAAAAAACATCTATTGTCTATAATGTGAACAGCGTTGAGAAATGAGTATTTACTCTTTTATGGTATGAATAAATTCCAGGTGATAATTACACAGAATGAAAAATAATATTTTTACAGTTCCAAAAATTTTAAGATTTTTACAGTTTCCAAAATTCTTAGACCCCGAATTAAAAATCTATGATAACAGGTGGCCATTTACCTTAGCACTAAACAACAACTTAAGATGTAGAAGAAAAGAGTGTAAGACAATTATCACGCCAGTAAGAACGAATGACGTATTTCAAACCAACGATAAATTCATATATAAATATATATTATATATATATATATATATATATATATATATATATATATATATATATATATATATATATATATATATATATATATATATATATGATATATAATATATATATATATATATATATATATATATATATATATATATATATGTATATATATATATATATATATATATATATATATATATAAATATATATATATATATATATATATATATATATATAATATATATATATATATATATATATATATATGAATAACTTGATCACGAAGTATATATAACATGATGCTAAGCATAAATAAAGGTTTTTGCCACGAAGGAAAATTGAAAAGCGAGATAGCCGAGAACTTTCGGTCTAGCACGACCCTTTACTAAGGCATAAACAGTTCTCGGCTATCTCGCTTTTCAATTTTCCTTCGTGGCAAAAAACCTTTATATATATATATATATATATATATATATATATATATATATATATATATTATATATGTGTGTGTGTGTATATATATATATATTATATATATATATATATATATATATATATATATATATATATATATAAATCCCTTACCTCTTTATTCACCAGATTAAGTTATTAAAACAAAAACCACACACTCGAGATAAAACCTACCTTATAGATATGACTGACATAAAAGCAAGACGAATAAAGTTAAATTTGCCTGTTTTGTGGTTACTTGAAAAAAAAGCGACTCCAGTGTTATCTAGCGACTCCTGTGTCAGTTCAAGAGCTGAAAATATATGACATTAGGAAGCACGAAGAACTGTTATTTGCGACCATGTGTCTAGTCACGGGAAAACTGGCCAGCGTGCACATCGAAATTTTAGACAACAAACTAATCCCCTTCAACGTGACTTCACCCTAACAACATTTCATTCAAACTGCATAGCGAAATTTATCAACTACGTACATACAAAGACAATTCTTTGTCAAATCTTTTTTATACGGTTTTCATATCTTTTCGGTGGTGTGATAATGGAGACGTTAATATATACCTGAGTCTTCCATATTGAGGATTATACAGTATTTTTAATGTTGAAAACACACATATACACATGTGTGTTAAAGTACGATCGTATACTGCTAATACATACATCTATTTACTATTTAGAAATTCACTTTTGAATTTTAATATTTTCCTGCGCTACCAAAATTGGCCTTGGCTGATAATCGGTAATCAGAAAAAATACAATATAAAGAGGTGACTTCCATCTCCTAACCCCCATACAACAGCCACCCCATAGCCAACAGCACCCCCCCCACCCACCACCCCTCCCCTCATCAAGATCTCCAACCCCGTCAGTGGCTTATACGCCCATCTTTCTTTGAGGCTGGGAGCAGCCTTAGGAAATAGAGTCATCAGTTTGTTGTGAGGCGGTAGAGTGGGCGGAGTAAAGGAGACTGGGATTCAGGGGCGTGATGGGAGAGAAAGAGGAAGGGGTGGTGGTTGGAGGGGGGGACGTGGATGGGGGAGGTGTAGCTGGGTATCGCAACCACTGAAAGAGGTATTGGAGTATAATTACACCTCAAAAGATGGATGATCTCTCCTTAGAATGCAATCTTAATTTAAAGGCAATGAAGATCAGCGTTCTCTCTCTCTCTCTCTCTCTCTCTCTCTCTCTCTCTCAGAACGAACAGACGTGTTATTAGGGTCATGTAAGGTCAGCCCAGCAACACTGGTTTTTTTTCGTTTTTTTTTTTATTTTGCTGCTATCAAAGAGATAGTTTCATGCACTTCTTGTAATTAACAGCTCGTTATTAAGCGTTCGTAGACGTCAGCAGTGGAGAAATGGGTTTAGGACGGCTGTTGCAATATTACAATTATATAATAATAATATTTTATTTGTGCATTCGGGTGGTACTACTTTAGGGTGTCGTTACAATCCACAAGATTTAACGACCTAAACAGCAGTTCCACTGCCATCCAACAAAAGTGGGGTTTTTTATCAATGGGTGTGCCTGTACTGTATACATATATTATGTATAAATGTATAAACTGTCATACTAACGTTGTACATTGCACAGGTAACATGGATACAAATATATAAACAGAAAATTGCGAAGGAGTGTCATGCACAGATGCAACATATGCGCACTCACAAAGGCATGCATGCATGCATGAATATATATATATTATATATATATTATATATATCATATATATATATATATACATATAAAGATATAAATATATATAATATATATATATATATATATATATTTTTTATATATATAATATATAAAGGTATAAATAAAGGATAAGCACGAAGGAAAAATAAACAATGGAGTTTCTGCAAGATCTTTCGACGTTCAACGTCTTTTACTTAGCTAAAGTAAAGGACGTTAAACGTCGAAAGATCTTGCAGACACTCCGTTGTTTATTTTTCCTTCGTGGCTTATACCTTTATTTATGGATTTATCACGTTCCAAACTTTCGTGATTCAGTTATACACACACACACACACACACACACACACACACACACACATATATATATATATAATATTATATAGATAGTATATAATAGTATATATATATATAGTATATATATATATATAAATAATAGATACCATATAAAAATATAGTATACATACATATATTATAATAGAATATATTATATATATATATACATTATATCAATAGATAAATAGTCATATTATTAGTATTATATATCTATATATATATAGGAAATTATATATTATATTATAAACATATGTATGTAGTATGTATGTATGTATAAGTTTATTTATATAATATGTAGATTATATGTATGTATTTTGTATATTATATATATATGTATATATATACACTGTATATTTGCATCTAAAAATAACCAAATTCAATCCATGAATCACCAAAAAACCACCGACAGTTGACAACACATGGGAACGATTTCCCAAACCCCCTGAGCAATTTTAATATAAAAATCCTATTAAATCCACTTGAAGAATTCACGCGGGATGGAATCCGTCTCCATCCATCAGGCAGAACAGCGGAGTCGGTAGAATCAGGTCTCCATTATTGCGCGACCTGGTGAATACATTGACTGGTTTTTATCGTGGAATCCTCCTCCCGCCGTTCTCTCCCTACACTGATTGAGGAGGGAAATTCCGAGTGTGAAGCTTTTCGTTTCGTCTTATGATAAAAGTAGGAGGATTCATGAAACGGTTTTTATCTTCTACTTTTTATTTTCATTTTTTTTTTCAACTCAAAGGCCGACGGAACTGCCACTTAGTTGGCTTACGCCTTTGTGTAACCTAGCCATGAATTAACG
>NC_087216.1:1794701-1842201 GCF_015104395.2 Macrobrachium nipponense
CCAGGCCACCATCCCCACCCGCATTTTTTCTCTCTCTCTCTCTTTTTTTTATCGTCTTTACCTTATTTTTTTCTTAGGAGGTTTTGACCGATCGCTGCCTTTTCTGAACCCAAAAAGAAATTTTATTTATAACCCCTAATGGATGACTCTCGATTCCAATGCTGAGTGGGAGGAGTAAAGTGCAGTCAAGTCGTATTAGCTTCAAAATCTTTCCTCGAACATTTTATTTACGTATTAAGTGTGACTCTCTAAAGGGAAGTATTCACTACTTCCGAGTCTGGTCATAAGAACAGCTATTGAATTTTTACCTTTGAATGAAACTTCCAATGTGGAAAGCAATGAGCTTTTCTTCCACATATAGATACTAGACTGTTAATGCTGTCTACGCGTGCACAAAGACTATATATATATATATATATAATATATATATATATATATATATATATATATCATATATATATATATATATATATATATATATGTGTGTGTGTGTGTGTGTGTGTGTACATACTACATACATACATACATACTAATATATATATATATATATATATATATATATATTTTATATATATATATATATTTATATACATACATACATACATACATATATATATATATATATATATATATATATATATATATATATATATATTTATATATACACATATATATACACATATACTCGTATGTATGCATGTATTTATGAATAATGTTCTTGCTTTTTTATCCAAATGATTATCCATAGAAAGACATTCTTAAAATATTAGAATTCAAACTGTTTCATTAAGTGTACATAGTGCTTCGATATCATGAATTATGCCAGTGCTTCAAAATGTTTATACGTTAAAACGCCAACTTTTGTTAGCACGGGTGTAAGGTATTTTAGAGCTAACCCCCACCCACTGAGGCCAAGAAGACCAATTACCTATAGTCTACCAAAAATGCAAGTAATGGACAGAGAGAGCTGAAGGCCCTCTCATCCGTGGCCCATGAAACCTCAGCCACAGCCCGGTGGTGGCCTGCTTTATTGGCACCTGTATTGGTGGCAGACGCACGATCATGGCTATCTTCGACCTTAAATAAAATAAAAACTACTTAGCGTAGAGGGCTGCATTTTATGTTTGACGATTGGAGGGTGGATGATCAAACATACCAATTTGCAGCCCTCTAGCCTCAGCCGTTTTTTTTTAAGATCTGAGCGCGGACGGACAGACAAAAAGCCATATTAATTGTTTCTTTTACAGAAAACCAAAACTCCGCCGCCGAATAGTGATATGTAGACCATGGGAAATTTATCTAATCATGGCGAACAATCACAGACATGATTAGATCAATTTTACCATGGTATACATTAATAAGCCTGGAAGGTTAGCAACGGCTTAATACTTTTGCATTAGCATGAACACTTAGCCGATTTGTAATAGTATTTTCTTGATGAGGCTATGAGCCTCTTTACGAGGAATCTAAGCAGTATTTGAATCTTTTCTTGTTTTTGCTAATTGAATGGATATCACTTACTGAGGTTTTTGAAGGAAACTCTCTTCACCATTTCCGATGTTTTAAAAGCAGGGCCGTGCTATTAAAATCTCCCCGCCCCCAAAAATTGTGTTCACCTACTTTACACAGATGCAATAGTTCCCGCCATAAGAGCTTAACGTCATCATGTTAGGAAGTACCCTCAGAGGAAGAAAAAATCTGAAAATGAATGAACTCCGAAGGTCAGTAGATACTGTTTAAATTTTCTTTACGTGACATAAAAGTCAGTATTTACTGATAGTATCGAAGAAATCAAATTCCTGCAATGTGATATATTTCTTTCGACCGACCCATCATTTCATCTTTTCCAGGAATCAATAATCCATAGAGAATTTCGACGTCCTTCTAGCGGAAACATCTGCAGTCGGAGAAACACGTGCACTGCCCTGATTTACTCCCGGACACACAGAGAGAGCCGTACAAACAGGCAAGCAGTCGCACGTGCACTTCTGTGAAACTGATAACCTCATTCGCTGTGATGTGCATACCGTAAATACTTCACTGTACTCAACCGCACGCGAGCTCCCCAGCATATGGACCTCAGTAATCCGCTTATATCCTCTTAGATCGGTCGGAATATGAAGGGGGTGGGCGGCGTTGTTTTAATGCCAGCGCTTCCGTCCTCGTGGGCAAAAAGAGAAGCTGAATAATCCTGACACAACCACAGCGTCGATTTTCGTCACGAAAATAAGAGGGGGGTTTTAACACACCCGTATGGACTCGACTCAATATCCTCTCAAAGAGGAACTCTGATTCGCTTCTGACAAGATTTTGTCTCGAGTTTTCTGCTCGAGTCGTTCGGCTGAATCGAGCGTTCTTCAAGAGAGCAAAGAGTGGCTAATAAAGATCCAAATGTCTAAATGGCGAAACAGATCCCATAGAGAAAATTAAGGTAGCGTGATATTATTGCATATGACATCATTTTCTAATACAAACTAAAATAAACTGAAGATAAAAACACAAACATGTGGTATATATATATATATATATATATATACTATATATATATATATATATATATATATATATATATATATATATATGTGTGTGTGTGTGTGTGTGTGTGTGTGTGTGTGTGTGTGTGTGTTACAGTCAATATCTAAATCCAGACAATTTGTAAAGTGACTGATTTTTTCAGGCAGTTTGTGAATTGCCTGGTTTACCCCAGTCAGTTTATAAATCAGCTAAAAATCGCAGACATTTTACAAAGTGACTAAAATTTTGATAGATTTTCTTGGCATATTGACTGAAATGATCCTGCTGCGGGTCACAAATCCCCAACCCCGCCCGGCCAAGGAACGAACCCAGGTCCTTTTGTGTGTGTGTGTGTGTGTAACTAGCTGTTACCCTCTCAGTGTGAGGTCAGAGCTCATTATTTCCTTAAGATATTCACTCATATGAAGTAATGAACTGACAGAAAAACAAACCGTGTTCCTGAGTAAAATTTCATTTTCTAAAACCTATGTAACGATATATCAAAATTAAAAATAAAGTATGAAATGTGACATTTTTAATATTATATCAGTTTTTATTCCTACAATTCAAGCCAGAGTGGCACCGACTATTGCACTTGTAACCTTCTTTGTAACATTTACAGCGATTTGTTTGACACTGTTTCTTGCCTACAGTACAGTTGCACTTAGCATAACCTTGACCACCAAACCTAGATGATTGCTGTACTGCCTGACGTAGTCCTACCTCCTTGTCTGCACTCACTTCACCAATACTATACAGTTGCTGGCTGCAAATATCAAATTGGCTCCTACTATAGCGCCCCTTGATTATTCCATCTCTCACGCCTATTCGATACATCTCATTTTCATTACGATCTAAGATAACACCGATAACAATTCGTGGATCACCTTTTCCTCGATCAACTAATGGGATGGGAATTGTCACGTTATCTCCTGGATTACCTGGGACATGTTCTACACGACTACGTTTGACCATGCGCTCAGCTTGAGCTAACTGACCAGCTGCTGCTCTGGACCGTTGAAGTGCTATGTCTTCTTGGAGCTTATTAAGCCTTCCTTGAGGATTCTGGCCACAGGGAGGACTGTTTGGATAGGCAGAGCCCTCTGATTAATAACAAAAGAAAACATTTAATAAATGGTGATAGACTTGCCATGTGGTTTGGAACTTAACCAAATTAGTTATCAGTTACCTTTTATAATTTTGTGTGTGTGTGTGAGAGTGAATGAGAGAGTATCACTTGGCTGAGCGAAGTCCTCTGGCGAGTCATTTGGAGGAGTAGAGCATTCAGGTGAATCGTCTGGATGATCCATGCACTAAGGTGGATCGTCTGGAGGGTTCGTGCAGTCAGGTGAATTGTCTGGAGGTTTCGTGCTCTGAGGTGAATTGTCTGGAGGGTTTGTGCACTCGGGTGATTCGTCTGGAGGGTTCGTGCACTCGGGTGATTCGTCTGGACGAGTAGAGTCAGAAGGGAAACTGTAAGCTCCAGGTAAATCCTCTTCAGTGATCATTGTCTTCAAAACTTCTGGAAGTGCAGTTGAGTGTAGATCTACTCTGGCCTCAACACCAAAGAGTGCTTTGTATGGGGATTGTTTGATTCCAGAATGGTAACTGGTGTTCTTTTGGAACTGCACAAACCCGAGTCCCATGGGCCAGTCACTTGTATCATTATCCCCTAACCATGAAATAAGCATGTCTTACATCAGAGTTAAGGCGTTCAACTGATCCCTGGCTCTGTGGATGCTTTGGTTTACCAAGAACGATCAACAGGTCTGGCCAAAGAAGTTTCAGTTCTAAGATAACCAATGCTGTAAATTCACTACCATTATCACTTTGCAGAATTTGAGGGGCTCCGAACATTAAAAATATGTCCATTAGCTGGAATGCAATCTCAGCTGCTCTCTTTGAGGTTAAGGGACACAATATGCAATACTTAGTTAGATGATCTTGGTACACCATTATCCACTTATATTTTCCTTTGGCGCAAGACTGCATGTCGACAAGGTCCACCTGAGCTCGTGAACCGTAGTCCTTAGATAAAATCGGTTTGACAGTAACACCCTTGGTCGCACATCTCTTTCATTTCTTTTAACACTGAACACATACAGATTTGAACAGTTCTACAGTATCTCTCGTTACGTTCGCATATCTTGACAATTCTCTGACCATTTTGTCTCTACCTCCATGGCCCGTAGCAACGTGAGCACGTTTTATTGTTTCAAACATATATATCCTCAACGTGCACAAAATAAACGGGTTCTTGAGTTTCATCCTTCCGTTTTTTATCAACTTTTCAACACCACCACACTGAAGAACTTCATAACGTCCAAGGATGTAATACTGCCGATTTGATCTATTTTTTGCAGGTGCTGCTACTCTGAGTTCCTCTATCAGATTGTAGTACTCAAGTTTAGTCAGTTATAATGACTTTGAGTCCGGGTTTTTCTTTAACATCACTTTGTCGTAAAAATGTGTTTCTTGGGAACACGCCATGTCTTCTATAACACGAGGTGAACCTCACAAAAGGACAGTGCCAGGGACAAGACCAACACACAACTGCTCCAGCTACCTAGCACACACGGGTTCGTTCATGATCAGACTTTTTGAATCACACGTACACACACACACACACACACACACACACAAAAGGACCTGGGTTCGTTCCTCGGCCGGGCTGGGTTGGGGATTTGTGACCCGTAGCAGGATCATTTCAGTCAATATGCCAAGAAAATCTATCAAAATTTTAGTCACTTTGTAAAATGTCTGCGATATTTAGCTGATTTATAAACTTACTGGGTGAACCAGGCAATTCACGAACTGCCTGAAAAAATCAGTCACTTTACAAATTGTCTGGATTTAGATATTGACTGAAACATATATATGATTATATATATATATATATAATAGTCTATAGTTTATAATATATATATATATATAATTATAATTATATATATATATATAGATATATTATAAAAATATATATGTATATATTTATATATATATATATATATATATATAATATATATATATATATATATATATAATGTGTGTGTGTGTATGTGTAAAATATATATATATATTTGTGTGTGTCATTTACGCTTCTCTAATCTCAGCGATTCTTTACACATTACCTTCTTTTACCCTTTATTTTATATGAAGAATGAGTCCAGTAACCTCATGGCAAAACACTTGCTTGCTTATAACCAGAATATAACTAGAATAGCAGCCAGACAGACAAAAAAAGTCCATTATAAAAACAGACACACAGACACACATATGTGTGTTTGTGTATGCGTGTGTGCGTATATAAATAGGAAATGATATATGCAAAACCTATAGAAATTTTTAAATACTATTTCTCCACAAAATAACTTACTAGTTCCCTAACCCTCGAGTGAGATTCGCAAGAACTTACCCACATCTCCATCACACACACGAGAGAGAGAGAGAGAGAGAGAGAGAGAGAGAGAGAGAGAGAGAGAGAGAGAGAATACAGATTATTTCGTAGAGGCCCTCCCGCTTGCAATTATGTAATCATATATATTTTGAAGGAATACTGAACACTCGCGTGTGATTTCTCTCTCTCTCTCTCTCTCTCTCTCTCTCTCTCTCTCTCTCTCTCTCTCTCTACATCACAAATGCGACCCATACCATTCAACCAACATCCAGGTAAATGATTTACAGCTTAAGTAACAGAGGTTTGCAAGATGTGGAAAGGCATGGGTAGCCCGGAAGGACGTAAGAGGCTGCTTCATCACGGAATGAAGGAAATCCTGACTTTGATGGAGAACTGTTGGAGGAGGAGGAGGAGGAGGAGGAGGAGGAGGTTTCCAGCCACTCAAACCTGTCATCCGTCCTTGTGATGGGAAATATCGTCACCCTTTGGAGACCCACGGATGTTGGGACCAGTGTAGTTTGCAAATCTGACTTTGTAGAAGAATTGAAGGCCTAGTATAGTAGAGTCACATAAACCGTGCATTTGGTGTCTACGCCAGTCCCTTACGACGCTCCTGATTGGCTGCTGCTGATAAGCCAATCACAGGGCTGGAAACTCTCAGTCTCTCTCGAGAGTTCACATACGCAGGATGTATGCTCCACCTCTCCTGAAAGAAGTATACCTCAGGAGATGTGGAACATAGATCCTAACCATGTGAACTCTCGAGAGAGACTGAGAGTTTCCAGCCCTGTGAGTGGCTTATCAACAGCCAATCAGGAGCGTCGTAAGGGACTGACCTAGACATCAAATGCACGGTTGATGTCAATCTTCTATAGTATGGCACTTGTTGGACACTGAATGCCACTGTGATGGGGAACACAGTCTCCCCTGAAGATCCATGGAGTCTGGGACCGATTTACTTTACAGATCTGAATTCGGGGAAGGTTTGGAAATCTCTCAAAGTGAGCTGTGCTGGACGCAGAGTTGCATCCTAGACAACCCCGCCCCCTCCCCCCAAAAAAAAATTGTCAATCATTTTTCAAAACTATGTTGAATGGCTAAATTAGTAAATTTTCATTTTTTATTTCTTTTCAATAGTTTTTGGCTCTATTTTACAATGAGTTAGAAGGTAGTTCCATTGTGAATCTAGACTAGCCTTGAAAAAGACCATGGATTGGTGACTGAAACAGATACTGCTTTAGGAATTGGTAAATATAGCAGCATTGTGGTAGCTTTGTCTATCGCTTCTAGAGGACTGGACAAGAACTGGAGATATTTAAAGGCTTGCCAGCAAACAGCGTAAGCTTATGTGCATTTGCATTTGAAAAACATGAAGGCTGTGCCAGAGAATCTTAAATATATACATTGTATATACTATATATAATATGCACACGCACAAACACACACATATATATATGTATATTATATATATGTATGTATTTATAAATAATATACATACATATACATATATATAAAACACATACACATATATATATACATATCTGTAGAATCTACTGGTCATTTTTTACCAGATACATATCTAAATGTAATAGCCACAATGCCCACTTAACATCTCAAATTCTTTGCTCTTTTTCTGGACACGCTTGTCACTACAAAGCCTCGAGATCCAACTTCAAAGAAATATGAAAGAAATCATTATGTCAGGCAGCGGGGAACGAACCAGCGATGCCATAAACACCTTTGGACCTTGGGAGGAATAACACCGTACAATTTGCTTACAAAGTTAGGCCTAAATATGCTCAAACCTTTACTCTTTTCGGAAAAAGCTTCGATAGATCCCCAGAAATAAACCTGAATGATTTTCGGTACATAACCGGGGAATGTTTACGAGCAGAATGGAATGAAAACACATGCCAATAGAAAAATTTTTAACATAAACAAGAGAGAGAGAGAGAGAGAGAGAGAGAGAGAGAGAGAGAGAGAGAATATATACGCACACCATTCGTTGACAGGGGCCACAATAGGCAAATGATTGAGAGCGAGAACCAGACCCATCTTCATCATCCGTATCTCCATCCTCATCTGAAGTTTACCCTTTTGGATCCATTCTTGACTTCATTCTGTTTTCATTTCCAATCATCCCTTGCACTGAGATGTAAAGAGAAAGAGAGAGTGTGTGTGTGTGTGTGTGTGTTTGTGTGTGTGTGTGTGACCGCAAGATAAGGCAAGATAATGATGATGATGATGATGTCTTCATCACGACCTCACAGTGATCCAGTGTGCGTCAGTATTTCCAATGCTTGAATCGTGAAATTCAACCACCGTTTGTTTTTCTGCTGCCTTTCCTGTAGCTGCTTTCCATTTTTCATATCACATTGCTTCAATTCTATGACGTTCTCAGTAAAAAAATTTATTTTTGGATTTATGGACTAGTTGCCCTTTCCTGCACTGAATTTGGCTGTCTTTTTCAATTCACTCAAGGTATTATACATTACTGTATAATTCTATTCAAGTATCTCTCAATTAACTCAAGATATTATACATTACTGTATAATTCTATTCAAGTATCTTTAAATTCACTCAAGGTATCATACATTACTGTATAATTCAACTAAAGAATATATATATATTTTTACATTATTCAATGTTAAAGTTAGCCATGATCGTGCGTCTGGCATCGATATAGGAGCCAACAACATTGGCTACAACCTGGCCGTGGCTGAAACTTTCATAGGCCATGGCATTATACGCTGTACAGAAAACTCGACTGCGCCGAAAAAACTTCGGCGCCTGTTATACTTGTTTTATTATCTTTAAATAATAATAGCACCTTGGTTTCTGTTTGTCTAGTTTACACTTGTTTGCTGGCAATATTCTACGGTTTCCAATTCAGTGTAAATTTTCCACTTGATTTTTTTTATCAGTTACTCTAGTAACTTTTCAACTTATTTGTTCAGGCTCTCGTTTCCTACTAATGACGAGGAATATTTGTCTCCGACATTACTGTAGAATTTGTTTCCTTGCATAAGGATATTCCTTTCATTACTATTCATATATATATTTAGTAACATTAAAAGTGCACCTCTGATAATGGTGCTGTCGTGTTTTTCACGAGTGTCGAAATGCTTTCTACCAGGACTAGCGCACTATATATTCTATAACAGAACATCTACTACACCAGAAAGAACAGCCTGCGTTTGACACTTACATACAGTAGGTTTGGTGCACATTTCCAATAACTTTTCGAGTATATCTTTTTTCCGTTTGTAATGGTATACACTTCCCTAGCTTAAGTGAGCACTTACGCAACCGTTAACACACATTACTCTTAGTACCAAAGGAGACTTATTATAGAGTGTAGGCCCTAATTTACAGTTTTCTCCTAGAATTATTATATCCTCTCATATTACCAGTTTACAATTACTTTGGCATTAATTTTTAGATATATAAAAACAAGTAATTTTGTCGTAACTGTTATTTATAACAACTATGCAATATAAAGCTTCATGGATGATATTAAGGGTCAGATGGCAAGGTAGAATACTTTCCATATGTAAAGGAGACAATAATGAAATGGATATGGAGATGGCCTGCACATATCCTCCGCAAACTGGCTCCCCCCTAACCCCCCCTCCCCCCCAGATATTAAGTACTCCTTACGCTGCGCTGGAACCCGGCGCTGATTGTCATGTCTCCCCTGACCTCCCTATCCCCTACCCACCCTTCACACACCTGGAGCTAGCAAATAGGTGTGCAGAAAGAGGGTGGATGTGTTATGTCTCCCCTACCTTCCCGATCCCATACCCGCCCCACCCCACCCTGGCCGAACAAGGAGGTCTGCAGGAGGAGGGTGGATGTGTCTTGTCTCCCCTACCTTCCCGATCCCCTATCTACCCCGCCCACCCAGAGCGGACAAACTGGTTTGCAGGAGGGTGGATGTGTCATTTCTCCCTTACCCTCCCGATTCCCTACCTACCCCGGAGGGGGCGGACAAACAAGAAAGATCCACTAAGATTTTATTACTATAGAAGGTAGAGAGACAGTCGTCATCTTGGTTCCTGTGGACAACATGAACGTTGGAAGACACAGCCCTACTTGGATGAGAAGTATGAGACGGAAGAAAGGTCTGTGGAGATTTATGGAAGCGAGAGGAGGCGTTGGAGGTGATGGATGGTGATGATGATGATGATGATGCAAATTATACAATTTCCATCTCCAAGCACTTCTATCCAGTCCAATTTAGTATGCAGCTACTTCTATGACTCTCCACATCAGAAAGAGGATATGTGGTCTCCTGTCGAGGCAAGTGGCTAATTGACAGCCATCACTCGCGGAAATCTTTGTATCGAACATGAGGCCAGTGGTTTTCCTTGACAGAGATTCTGTTGTGTCCCTTACTGGTTTATTCTTTTCAATCGAAAAAAAAGCTGCAAACTCAACTGCTTCACAAATCTCCACAAATAAAGCGTAAGTATATTTTATCATAAGTAGCCTAACTGTGCAACCTACTTAAGCGTCATCAAAACAGGACGCCGAGATGATTACACACGCATTTAGTAGTCTGAATTGCAAAACTGTTTAGATTTCCCATGGCAAAAAACCATATAAGTAAATAAGTATATATATATATATATATATATATATATATATACATATATAATATATATATATGAATATATATATATATATATATATATATATATATACACACACACATTGAAAAGGAAGATCACAGCATTTAGTGAGTCCTGACTTGCAAACTTTTAGTTCCCATGGCAGAAAACCATATAAGTAATAAGTATATATTATATCTATATATATATATATATCATATAATATATATATATATATATATATATATATATGATCTGTTATGTAAATGCAAACAATTGTTTAGATTTCCATGCAAAAAAACTATATAAGGTAAATAAGTATATATATATATGTAACATGCCAAAATTGTTTGTGTTGAGTTCCCATGGCAAACAAGAAAAACCATATAAGTATTATATATATATATATATATAATATATCTACTCTATATGTATTATATAGAATATATATATATATATATATATATATACTCTATATATATATATATATATATATATATATATATATATATAGCAATCGTTTTATGACTTTTTTTACGAACAAAAGGAATAATTTATAATCTATTGTTTCCCATCGATTTGACTTATTTTGCACTGAATTGTCGTAAAACGTCTCATGCTCTGTGTTTATTCATGCCTGCAAACAATTTACATACACACTGTATATACAACATACAACATTGCATATATATATATATAGATATATATATATATATATATATATATATATATATACAAAATGTTGTATGTATATATCAGTGTGTGTATGTACAAATTGTTTGCAGGCATGAATAAACACAGAGCATGAGACGTTTTACGACAATTCAGTGCAAAATAAGTCAAATCGATGGGAAGCAATAGAATTATAAAGTATTCCATTGTGCTAAAAAAAGAAAAAAAAAGTCATAAAACGATTACCGCTGAAACTTTATGACCCCTACACTGGATAATGCAGCCTTTTTATAGACCCAAATACTGTGCGTGGATTTGTCTTATCAAAAAATGTATTTCAAGAAAAGAGACAAAAACCTTCAAAGCTAAATGCTTGGTATTTCCTCGCCTTATGAAATGTTTTCTTTGAAATAAAAACGTTTTACTAGATTGAAAGTTTAGAAGTAAGCTAATACTGCAATGCGCAAAACAAAGTCAGGTAAAAAAAAAATAAATAAAACATGCAAACGAAGTAAGAGGGGATGCAGGATCCTTTATCGTTTTAACTCGGGATAATTTCAGATAGAAAAGGGCACTTGCCGAGGTATACACGTCAAAAAATAAACACAAGGAATTAATGAGCTCAATAAAGCTGGCAGCAGGTCACAAACACCTTTCTCCCGGCGCAAAAAAGTATACCAATTAACCGTCATACGGCAAATATTCATTATCTTGTATTTTTCTTATTCTTAGAGCAGAGTTGCTACGGGAAAACTGAAAGCTCTTACGATCCCATTTCGGGAGATGTTTTGAGTTTTAGCGAGACTCCACGACGGCGCTCACACACACACACACACACACACACACACACACTCACTCACGCTCATGCATCGTGGCACCATTAATAACCTCACCCAACCAACCATTAGCTTTTGTAAGTGAAAACAGGGCCATATTTTATCTTTCAGCTGGCCTATCTCGAGGAATCCTCCCAGCAAATCAGTTTCAATAGATGATCCAATGGCCCTTACAATGGTCCCCACAATAGTTTACAATCCCTTAATGCTGAGGGCCAGCGCCCGGCGTCCTTGTAATGCTAATAGTCGCTCCTGTAAATTACACTAACAATGGGAACAGCATATTCCAACATCTTCTTCCTGAACAGAGGGAGCTACTGCAGGTTCCAAAGGCCTCAGCCAATTACGAATTCGTCCTTTTATTTCCACGTCGCGGAATCCTCGATTCAATTGGCCGAGATCCTCCTCCTCCTCCTCCGCGAAGAGAGAGAGAGAGAGAGAGAGAGAGAGAGAGAGAGAGAGAGAGAGAGAGAGAGAGAGAGAGAGAGTATTTGTTCTCAGCTCTTGGTCGTTATTTATGATGATCTGGGTCTCTGGCTTTTAAAGGGTTCATATTCTTATGAGTCCCGACGTGTAATTGAATCTTACATTACTCCCATTTACTTGTCTCAAAAAATTCTCAAGACGACAGAGCGTAACGGATAACCAATAAAAGTTTTCTTAAAAGAAGAAGAAAAAAAAAAAAAAAAAAAAAAAAAAAAGTAGCTCGTAGCTGTATCTACTAAACAAAGGACCCTCGAGTAATAAAAAAAAAAAATAACAGGACGTTCTTAATGCCTTGTAGAAACATAAAACTCCAACTGGTTTTTTTATTTATTTTTTTTTTTTGCATCAAGAAAAAGTCGCCAAAAATCTTGACCATTCTGTATCTTGTGCTGGTTTCGTGAATGAAGCACCGGCAATATCAAGCAGTCAGTTACTGGAAAACCACGTTAATGCGATTAATTTCTTGGCAGTAAACCCTTCCGTCTGGTTACCCATACACTTAATCGGCTTCCACTACTAGTTTCCGTGGACAAATTATATTAGTTGCCTAGAAAAGGTGTTGTACTTACAAAAGTTATGTAACGTATTCCTTTTCTCTCTTTTATATAACTAGCTCTAAGGCGTTTTCCCTGAGGGATGAGATAATTCTAAAGAAAAACAGGAAAACACTCAATGCTATATCCATCTTTCAACTGCTATATTATCCCTTCATTGTCACCACAAGACCACAGACATTAACAGCTCTTTGTTGGGTCATTTGTAAAGTGAATGGCAATTGTCAGAAACCGTTCAATGTCACAGGTATATATATATATATATAATATATATATATATATATATATATATATATATATATATATATATATATATATATATGGATATATATAGATATATATAGATACATATAATATATAATATTATATAATGTGGAATATATACCAGGTATAACATGTGTATTTATGTGATTTTAATGAAGTAAAACAGAAATCCTAAAAATTTCATCATACACACATATAATTATATATATATAAATGATATATACACATAATATTATATTATATATATATATATATAATAATAATTTCAATTTTATAATAATAATAATAAATAAAGAATAATACAATAATAATTTCAATTTTATACATCCTGAAATCATCACACCAGTTATCGACTTTCAAACAAACGAACAATTTGTCAAGTTACGTAGTTTCAGATGAAATATTCGACAATTTTACCTCACTCATCAATAAGATATATAAGACCTGTTCGAAGTAATGAAAATAAATAATCAACGGATAATTTCACTGCAAGCATTAGTTTACCTGGGCTCTGAAACGATCTGCTCAATGAACGTTCCGAAAAAGGTCATGCGGATAACCTCCTTGGGTCTATGAGAGAGAGAGAGAGAGAGAGAGAGAGAGAGAGAGAGAGAGAGAGAGAGAGAGAGAGAGAGAGAGCCAATTTTACCTCACTCATCAATAAGATATATAAGATCTGTTCGAAGTAATGAAAATAAATAATCAACGGAAAATTTCACTGCAAGCATTAGTTTACCTGGGCTCTGAAACGATCTACTCAATGAACGTTCCGAAAAAGGTCATGCGGATAACCTCCTTGCGTCTATGAGAGAGAGAGAGAGGGGGGGGGGGGGAGGGGGGGGGGGGGGGGCGGAGAGAGGAGCAGAGAAAGATTCAGACTCAACACAAACAAGCAATAAGAATACTCGAAACCGCTGAGGAGCAAACCAAGATTGTAAACAAACCCCACATGGGATCGTGCATGATGAGGCGATGGAGCCTTTGACAGATATCTTAAGGCTACTTTGATTTATGGCTAAATCAAGACCCACCTGCTGGGCGCCCAAGTGATACCTACTTCAAAAGGACACTTCTCTTCCTCTTTCTCTCTCTCTCTTGACTAAAGTCCGGAGGAGGAGGCTATTTATCTAAGCCTTCAATGTTTGGTCTCAATTGAGGCGCTGTCATATAATTCATCAAAGCTTTAAAAAGGTAAGGCAATTGCGCGCCTCGGCAGAGTCGTACAGGAATTAGCGGGTTACGGGCGATGCGCTCGTTGTATCGGTGCGCCCTATTTGTGAACAGGGACCTAAATCATCTGATTTCTTTGCTAAAATGTCATAATTTTATAAATGTGGAGACTTATGCCGGGACACAAATAGGGATACGTATACACAGTTTGACCCTTCATACAAGTTTTGGTAAAAGTTCGCGAATAGATCTCACGGAAATCTTCGCTGTGTTGCAGCGAAGTAGAATACGAATTGCTTACTTGTTTGAACTGATAAATGCATAATCTGGGAAGAGATCGAGAGAAAGAAGTAAAGAGTTGAGGGCAGACTGGATAAACAGACGAATTAGACTGTTATCAAAGGAGAGAAATTACAATTTATGAATAACATCTACGAAAACGAGTTTTCCATGTTTTAACATAAAAGATATCGCTGAATAACCGTAACGGTACTAGAATCACGAAGAGTTGGTGATGCGCCAATGATTTGTTACTTAACAATCAAATCATTCCAGAGTCATAATGCAAGTCCGGTCTGGTTTTAAAAAATGAGGAAAGTATAAATATATACTGCAGCAGTCGCTGCTCCTCGAATAAAAATAAACTGAAAGCGGTGAAAGTGTTTAGCATAAACGTGATGTCACACAAAAACACTTTCTGTTGCCTTTTAGCATCTTGGTGCTAAACATGAGACCAAGTAGAAAATAACCGACTGATTTATTCCAATGGACTAGAGTAGCTACACAAACCAAAATAATTTCAGAAATTAAGTTATCCATGTTCTAGCTTGGCGCCATCACTGCAATGAACGTCAGCGTTTCGATTGTATACAAAAACAAATAATGTTATTTGCTACTGAGTCCAAAGTCCGGCGGCAAGATGCTTAAAGATGCAGGAAAACGTGCTCGTGAGACAAAGCCTTAATTATCATTCGCTGATGAAGGCTTTGTGGACGTAAGAGGCTGAAATTCTGTAAAGGTCTACAAGAAAGTAATATCTAATCATCCTAAGAATGTTTAATTAAAACGCTATCATGCGATTCTTCCTTCAAAAGTAAGCTGAAATGGATTAAGAATAGAATAGCACATAGAATATACCCCAGAGGCTAAGCGTTGGGACCTATGAGGTCATTTAGCGCTGAAAGTCCGATAAAAAAAAGAGAATATGAACGGATGTACAGTAAAAGGAATGAAAGAGGTTGCAGCTAGGGGCCGAGGGGACGCTGCGAAGACCATAAGTAATGCCTACATTGCACCATGTGAGATTCACTGACAGCACTAACCCCACTACGGGGGAAATTGATAAAGAAACCCAATTCTCGCTACTATTTTTTAGAAAATATGTAAATTACGATATATCTGACTACTTTTATTATTTGAACCCTCACACCTACTTATAGATTTCAGTCTCTGTGTGATATCTGAAGAAATGCAATACTGAAATACCATCCTGCTTCTCCGAAAACCTTCGGTTTTGCCTTGGATTCTTCCTCTGCTTGGGCTATCAGTTACCATGGTTGATAATACACGCAAGTACACTTTTATTTGCTTTTTTATATATTAATCTGAACGTTTTTTTCATTATTTTAAATTGTTGACATTATTTAATTGTTTATAAATTATATAAAATATATCTATAAAATATATATATGATATATATAATATAATATATATAATATATATTAGATATAATATATATATTATATATATATATATTATATATATAAATATATATATATATATATAATATATTATAACATTATATATAGATATAACTATATATCTTATTATTATATTATATATTATATATTAATTATATATAATAATATATTATAATATTTATAGTATATATTTTACCGTTATTTATTATTGTATAATATCCGGTTGCCCTCTTTTCTTTCTAATCTTGACGAAATATGATCCGCACTTTATTGCTTTTCAACATTGTTTCTGAGAAACAACATATATTAAGAACAATAATACAATCATACAATGTCTCAACAACAGAAAAAGGAAAGAAAGAGAGAGAGAGAGAGAGAGAGAGAGAGAGAGAGAGAGAGAGAGAGAGAGAGAGGTGATCCAGGTTTTAATAGCTCTCGGCAAATAATACAGATAAAAGGCACATAATGATCTCTGAAGTGACTGTATTGACAGCCTATATCAATGTCGAAAATCAGAGCGAGGAAGCAGCTCCCAAAGATGTGGTAACGACAACCATAAAAATCAAACGAGGATTGGAATTATCCAGACGAGTATTACACTTCTTATCAACGAGAAGCATTCACTTCCTTCCCGTCATATTCGGATCAGTCATTGACGTGACAATCCCAAGTTGGAGTGTTTCGATTTCAAAGCTCAAGTGTTTGGTGTCAAATTTCCCTTGTTTTGGAAGATTCGACCCTTACAAAACATGGTATGAAGCTGTATGCGGTATTAAGAAAATCTTCATCAACAGCTGTGGACAAATCAGCTATGAATGAGTTCCCAGAAAGGCAAAATAATAAATGAGAAAAGACTGATACTGATATTCATTTACTTGGAAAAGAGCAAGAGGCCACGACAGGACTGAGAGGTTTCAGGGACGAAGAACGGAAAGCATGTATGAGGAACAGTGATGATGATGGAAACAGAATTAGCTCTGTATATAAGATAAGCGGGGTGGGGGGGGGGGGGGGGGGGGGGGGGGGGCTGGGGGGGGGGGGGGGGTTAAGAGGAATAAAATAATAAAGGACTCCATAAGTAGTCAGTCTGTTTAAGATGACTTTATGATGGAATATGTTTTCATGTATAATATATATGTATATATATGTGTGTGTGTGTGTGTGTGTGTGTGTGTGTATATGTATGTTATATATATATATATATATATATATATATATATATATATATATATATATATATATATATATATATATATAGTATGCGTATTTAAATAAACTCTTATAAACACACATTATGCAAAGTGAGTAAGCGGCAATAACGAACAGTACTGGCATCCTCTCAACTAAACCCAATTTTAGAAGATCCGCTTAACTCCATACTCAGGGGGGGAAAATGCGAAGGAAAGAGAAAGAAAAACCTCTAAGCTTCATAATCTCGAAAAATATTCCAAAATCTCATAAATTTTGCGCTCAGGTCGCCCGGATCCCGTTCACACATTAGTGCCCGCGGAAATATTCCATCTTGTCCGATATTGCAAAACTTCGAACAACTTCCCAGAAAAATGCAATATTGATTAATAGCCTGGGGTCATGGTTTTGATAATGAGTTTTTCGGGACTTTTATGCAACACGGACATATTTGATCGCCGGGGGTTGGGGAAGGAGGAGAGGAGGAAGAAGGACGGAGAATGTTAACGGGGATGAGAAAAAAAGTAAATTGTTGTTATAAAAGGGTTTTGTAATGATGCGGGGACCATTAAAGACTTCTAAAAGCTGTTCCAATAATGTTTCTTGTGCAAGGTATTAGGAACTCTGGGGGAAATATTACGTTACCTTGCACGCTCCTTGTATGTTAGTCTTGGATTTTTTTTACAATCTTCACTTTGCATTATGAACTTGGACGAGGAATAAAGTAGGATAATGCTGAAGAGATCCACAGGAGGTAAAGAGGTAAGGAATATTACATCATTGTGTAAAGTAATAAGTTGCTCCAAGTCATTCTAGAGGATGCGATCTGATAAGAATACTTAATTTCATAATCATTAATACCAAGCCAATAATATCCCTTATTATCCAATTTACTATACTTTGGGAATAAACACCCAAAGTAAATAATATATGCATCTGTCCAGGCCAGTATTCATACCTATGCCAAGAGATATTTGATTTCCACTCTACTGTACATGTCCTTGTCGAATTCAGACTCGGTACTTACAATCGAAGTCAACATATCTCCATCACGATGCATGAATGTCTTCTCTCTCTCTCTCTCTCTCTCTCTCTCTCTCTCTCTCTCTCTCTCTTATGACCTTGTGGTGCAGTGATAAGCGCTTGCAGCTCACAGTCTGAGGGACCAGTGTCAAAATCTCTCTCTCTCTCTCTCTCTCTCTCTCATCTCTCCTCGTCTCTCTCTCTCTCTCTCTCTCTCTCTCTCTCTCTCCTCAGGAGTGTCTGGAACTTAAAAATACTTATGCATGTTATGATTCTAACTTTAATTTCTATAAACAATTTTTTACCCTCTTCTCTCTTTAAGGCTGTACTTACATTTTATACCTCTCTTTCTCTATCATTCTTTCTCTCACTTGGTCTGTTATGTTTTCATTAACGAGTGCAAGACAGAAAGAAGAGATCCTAAGCCTAAGCGCATTAGATGTCAATCACGTAAATTACACTAGCAACAATTTTTACTTAACATTTACTTATAATATAAATAAATGTTAGGCTGATCTTCATTCACATCAGAAATTTGCCTTATTAAAAACACAAAAACCTCCCAATTCCAAAAAAGGGAGTGTTCACATTTCAATTTTGTAAGAGTATTTTTTTTTTTAAATCTAGTGAATTTTTTTTATCCTCATAACAATAGTATAACACTCTAAGTCCGTCTGTTCTGCTTTTAATGCTTGCAAAGGCAAAATACATACAGAAGATTCGGCTAACGTCTCTTTTCCTTTAGTCATATTTTTCACTAAAGTATCTACCCATTACAAATCAGTAAAGTATTTTCTTTGTTAGTTAATATTCATTCAGTCTCAGTCTGATATGCCAATACTGAGTGCCATGCTTCTCCTAAAAATCTGACAATATCTTTAAGCAACTTCATCTGTGATTTAGGTATTAATATATATATATATTATATAGATATATATATATAGATAGATATATATATATATATAGATATATATAATATTATATATTATATATAAATATATATATATATTAGAATATATATATATAATATATATATATATCATAATATATAATATATATATATATAATATATATATATATATATATATATTATATATATATATATATATTATATACTATCTATATATATAGTATATATATATATATATATATATATAGACTATATCTATATATAGATATATATATATATATGCATAGATACATACAATACTTTTAATATCAATTCGACTCTACTTCGATTAAAACACTTTTCACATATGTAAGCCGAAAGGGAATGTTTTAGTTGATAATAATTCCGTCCTCTCGTGGATTCGAACCAGAGCTCGGGGGAGAAATCAGGACTTCAGCGACGCCTCAAACAGGCCTGGTCATTTTAGCGTTTTGCTTTCAATACATATCCTCCTTCCAAAATATTCATCATTCTCCTTCACCGAAAATTTCCACTTCTTCCTTTCCCTTCTTCGCGCTATCTTATCTCTTACATTCCACTCTTTTATTCGGTCCTAACCCTGTATGTCCTTCGCTCCCTTCCCCCCCATGAATCATCGCCAACAAGAAGGAAGAAGGACGATCGCGCACAGCCGATATCACATTAATGGGAAAATGCCCTGACGACCCTCCATTACCGCGGAGGAAGAGCTTCTCACGCACCCATTATATTTGTTTGTGATACTTGATTAAACATATTGGGATGTACACTATTATGGGAGGGCGTTACTCACTGTTATAAGGCACGGGTGGGGCGGAGAGTCCGTCAGGGAGGGAGGGGAGGGGGGGGGGGGGGGGAATGGTAGGTGCATCGGATGGAAAGGGGGGTAACGTTAATGCTTACGGTGTTTTAAGTATATTAGCGAGGTATTAGCAAGGTGCCTAATTGACCTTTTATTGTGCGTATAGAGAGAGAGAGAGAGAGAGAGAGAGAGAGAGAGAGAGATGCGTTACGGGTACATAATAAAGATGGATCTTTATAAAGCTATAAAAAGGTTAATTAGCGAGAGCACACTTCAACCGTATTACTTTATTAATAATATGATGGTGAAGAGATACATAGAGCATGCTATCATTTTCGGGACACTTTCGTCGCTGACACGGAAAATGAAACGTCCCAATAAGAGGAGTATACATAGTATGGTCATTCATACTGTTAAGAACAACATAGGAAAAAAATCTACAACTAAGTAAACCACTCATGACGAAAGCTTATACGAGAAGGTAGAATGCATAAAAATAAATAAGGAAGGCCGGAAAAGCTATATATTCTTACCTATGAGAGTTTCGTAATATGACGTTCCTTGATATCATTTTGTAATAACCCTGTACAATAACCAAAATTAAAAGGTTTTTCTACACGAAAGGGTCGGATAAATTCAACTCTGTTTTAAAAGAAACATCCTAGAAAGTATTTACGCTTCAAGAATCTAGGGGAATGAAATTTAAAATAACAATGTTTGATAGCGCCTATTCGATCTTCAGCTGATAATTAAGCGCCATATATTCTTATAATAATACATTTCCTTATCTAACATACAGTAATTAAAGTTATTATCAAATATCAAACCTGTATCACACCATTCTCATTGTGCTAGTATGTATACTCACAGAATAAAATAATACCAGCAAAAGAGCTCTGCAAATCTTTTTACAAACATTATTGGGAGCTTTGTTATTATTGCTGTTTCTTCAGTCATCATAGTTCAAATACAGACATTTCGTTGATAATTGTGCAAAAATGCTAACAATAATATGGACTTTCAACAGACTTAGGAAAAACGGTTTCAAATTAAAAGAGACATTTAATATAGCATAAACACCGTAAACAGAGAAACTAACACCTGGGAAGGATATGTACGTGAATATATGAATATATATATATATATATATATATATATATATATATATATATATATATATATATATATAATTACATATCAATGTAATCCACAATGAAAACGAAGGGAAAACAACAAAGAAAGAAAGGAATTCTCCTTAGTTTCCTTAGTTGAGTACATTGATTACATTTTGTCTTCGTCACTGAGAAGAATAAAATGTAATACACACACACACACACACACACACACACACATATATAATATATACATATATATATATATATATATATATATATATATATATATATATATATATATATATATATATATATGCTTAGCCAACAGGGGTTGCATCGAGAAAAAAACCACTGTCACATTCATACTTTAACTGCTGAACCGTGGATGAACCCATTCTGTAGAAAACTACCACAGAATTGGTCGCTTCATACCCTCTTCAACAGTTCGTTGTCCCTCCTACAGAGAATGCGGCATTCACCTCTACTATCCTGCAGACACACTCACGCTTCCAAATGTTACACCTTCCTCCCATCTCTCTTTATTCTTCCCTTATTCTTCCTCCCATCGTCTTCCTGTATACTTCCGAATTGCACTAACCAGCCCATCATTCTCCAATCATAGTGCATGATTGAACCACTAACATAACTGACCGATCACTTCATCTACACTAACCTTTTCACTGCTTCGCATATCTCTCTCTCTCTCTCTCTCTCTCTCTCTCTCTCTCTCTCTCTCTCTCTCTCTCTCTCCTTGGTTTCGTTATGCCACACATAACAATTCGCTTCTACAGTCTTCGACTTTTTTTCTTCTTTGCTGCCTGCCTTCCTTCACCTATTTTATGACTCATCTTTTCTCTCATCTTACATCTTATAAACGTATTTCCAGACACTTAAGAATCTACTGCTTCTATCCACCATTCACAACAACTTGGTCCACGCACAGTTTTCCAAGTTAAAACCAGCACTGTTCTTCACCCATGAATCCTTACATCATCATCTGTATGACTTTCAGTACCTAATAGATCCCCTAGTATACTGCGTAATGTTATACTCTTATAATTCTTACAAAGCCTTCTGTATCGTAATCAAACAGTATCTGGGAGTGTAAGTTAACATACAAGGTTACATACTCATAAATGAACAAACAGAAAAATGTAGATAAATATACAAAAATATATTCTAAATCTACATAGCGACATTTTCGTGAAACCACAGCGCAAAAGATGGATAGACCGACTTCTCTTAGTGAGCAACAATAAATGTCTTTGGGCAACGCGGCTGCATACAATCTGCAAGAGTATATTCATCATTTCTATGTTTCTGGCCGGTCCGGCCGGATACCACAGCGGAAACGACCTTAAAGCCAAGCAAGGATACGCATTCTCCCATATCTTATGATATTCATCTGATTTACATTGGAAAGGCCTAATACAGATGCAGCCACAAACAACAATCCATTACTTCTATATTTGTTTTCATAGTTATCAACATCCCTGCTAGCCTCAATCAACAAAAATGGAAAATTTTGATATCCTTTCAGTTTCTAACTAATTTTTCCTAGAACAGTTAAAAAAAAAAAAAAAAGCCAGCCATTTGGAATTTTTTTTTAACTTTTGGGGATTTTGTGGCTTTAAATTCATCTTAAATAGCAGGGCATTGCGTTCTTTACTGAGAAATATCGACAAAATTTTTATATTGACTATTTGGGGCAGGGGGCGGGGGAGAAGAGAGAGAGGAAGAGGAAAAGGAAGAGGGAAATAACAACAAAACTGAGAAAACAAAATATCATAAAAGCTTATGATATGCATAAGTTATGATGAGAGATATGAATGATAAAATGAAAATAGACTGCCAACACGCTGAGATACGACAACGAAGCCAGAAACAACAGACATGTTTCTAATTGTTTGTATGGTGTTTTTACGTTGCATGGAACCAGCGTTATTCAGCAACGGGACCAACGGCTTTACGTGACTTCCGAACCACGTCGAGAGTGAACTTCTATCACCAGAAATACACATCTCTCACTCCTCAATGGAATGGCCGAGAATCGAACCCGCGACCACCGAGGTGAGAATGCGTCTAATTCGATGTAAAAGATCTTTATATAACAATTGCTGTAAGCTACAAAGTTAACACATAATTACCGCGAGTCTTTCCTTATAAAACTAGAGCTATTGACGGGAAAGAAAAAGAAGAAAGACCAGTGATGTTAGAAGACAAATGGCAAACACACTAACTCTTAAATACGACGACACAGAGCAGGCGAAGAAGTCAGTAGAGAGGCCTCAATTCTTACCTCCCCCTCCCCCAATTCCCAACCCCCAACCCCCGCCCTAGAACCAGAGAGAGAGAGAGCCACCCACGCCTTTTCACTTTGGCCATCCAACAAGGCAGACGAAGGCCGCATTATCAGTCTATTGGCGTCAGTGTAGCCGAGCTACACCAAATGACGGCCAGTATGGGTCAGAAGGGAACCGATACTACAACTAACTAATATCATGTCTATTTGCCCATTCCTAGGCCTATCATCGGAAACTAGGGACCTGGGATTTCGACCCTTAACGGTCCTCCACTCAGAAGGGAAAATGGCCCCATATTGCGGCCTGCGGTTTAGGCCCCTGAGGCAATCAATAACGTATAGTGTCCATCGGTATGTAATTGCAGCACTATGGACGAGAGACGGAGGCGGGGGAATAATGTCCTATTGTGCCAAAGGGACCCATTAGGACACTGGACAGAGCCATGGGGAGATGGGGAAACAGGAAAGAAGAGGAGGCAAGTGATAGAAGAGGATCAGGAAGAGCATCATCTGGAAGTCTCTCTCTCTCTCTCTCTCTCTCTCTCTGAACTTAAAGTCCAGCTAAAATTCCTCTTGCTTTCAGAAAGTCCTCAGGTCTAATCTGATTCCCCCAAAAGGCCAACCTCAGCCGATTCTTCCCTTCAAGGACCAGCATTCGAAAGCACGAAAGGAGAAAATCTGTTCTCTATAGAGAGGTCCATTGGTCTAACATCCTAGATGAAACCTCCTCATTTCGGCAGAAATTGAATTACAGAGAGAGAGAGAGAGAGAGAGAGAGAGAGGAGAGAGAGAGAGAGACTCATAGATAAATGATGGGCTAATGACCAAGGATATATATTTCCCTATTGAAGCGGATGGCAATAATCGCTTACAGCTGGTCACTCTTTGTGGCTTTTATTAAAAAGGGAAGGTATAGATATATCACCACAGTTACAGACATTTTAGTTCCTTTATTTCTTTCATCAGAGATAAATGACATATGAACCATTTCAAAATGTCACGCTGAAATGAGTATTTCTCATACAATCCACCTTGCATATGATGTTAATTTGTTAAGCTGACAGTTAAATGAAGAAAAAACTCTACTATATTCACAATAACTTATTAATCTATTTCTCTATTTATTTATTTATTATGAGCACTAAAAGAATAAGCATGTATGGATCTTTTATTTTATTTATTATAAGCATACATGAATTTGACTTTAATTAAGCCCCTCTACGAAAATAAAAATGAAGACTAACGGATTTAATGAGTAAAACTGTACAATAAATAAAATTATAAAAACAACAACTGATCAAATATAGAGCCAACATCCACAATTAAATCAAATATACGCATCTACCGATAAATATATAAATATCCTGGAAACCAGATATTCGCTTTTGTCATCCTATCTGTTCCCTCTTCGTAGTAAGGACATTTTACTATTATCATATTTCCAGAATTTTCCTCTTTTTCATCATCTATATAGAACTTTGTTCAAAGACTCTCATTTCTTGTTTCTACATATAACAATGAAGTAATTATATTGCAGAATCCTTCGTGAAATGAAATACAAATGAGTCAGTGTTTGAACGTTTGATGCAAAAGCATTTTTCGACTCTTAAAACCTAGAATTTTGCGTTAATAATAATAATAATAATAATAATAATAATAATAATAATAATAATAATAATAATAATAATAATAAATTATTTTGTATACCGAACAGAGATCAATACATACCATTTATCAGAAGGAAAGACAGAAAATGCTTTACGGAGATACATACATACATACATACTACATACACACACACATACATACAACATATATATTATATATATATATATATATATATATATATATATATATATATATAGATAGATATATTATACATACGTGTACATATACACAAGTGTATACATGTATATATATTATATTATCTCATATCTGCTATATATTATTGATAATATATATCGTCGTAGATATGTATAATATATATATATATATATATATATATAATATATATATATATGTATGTATGTATGTATGTATGTATCTATAATGTGTGTAAAACAACCAGAAATGTACCAACAGCAACAACTGCTAAAGCAAATATCACCAATAAAGAGATAAAAAAAATCGCCCCTAAACCCTTGCAACCTTCAAAGGCGATCGAAACCACAGCGGACATGAAACAGAAAAAAACCTAGGAGCAGTAAAAAAAAAAAATAAATAAAAAATAAAGAAATTGTAATCTCTGACTAAATGACCTGCGAACTTATTAGCGTAACTTGATAAAGAGCTAAATAAATCATGCACAGATGGAATAAGTCAGGTACATATTAATTAAGTAAAAGTTATGCCAAGTTATAATCTAATTTCTGATACAAACACGCGGAGGCGATTCAATTAGCCATATTTAACTTCCCCGGCAATTTCAAAGTCCATATTTATAGATTCAAAATTCGTTGCAAGACTCTCTGAACTGTTTGCAACTTAACTTTGTAATTTGGGAGTTGAGTATATTGCATGGTATACAACATTAAATGAAATTAGCGAATTTGTAAAGGGAATTTCGCGAGTTAATAGTGATGGTATTTTAGCGATGTTTCGCCACACATAGTTCAAGGCGTCGAGGTAATCATTTTCATGTACTGGATTATATCATTTTGACAATTGCAGATTCAAAAGTAAAACATAATAAATAACAAAATACAAGAAAATAAAACATTATAAAGAGCACATTCAGAAAGGCATACAACCAACTATAGCTTGACGGCTTAAACGAACCGTTACTGTACACACAAATATATATATATATATATATATATATATATATATATATATATATATATATATATATATATATGTGTGTGTGTGTGTGTATGTGTGTGTATGTGTGTGTGTGTGTATATATTTATATCTATATAAATAGGAGCAAATTATTTATAAATTACCGATATATACTTAGGTATCTACAAAGTACACATATATACAGAATACATACATTCATATATATATATATATATATATATTATATAATATATACATATACATACATTAATACATATATATATAATATATATTATATATATATATACATATGTATATATATATTAAAGAATTTATATATACTTAGAGGAAGAATAAATAAGGTTAAATAACACACACACACGTATATAGATAAATATATTCATACACAAATAAATACATACGATCCGAATTAAACACTGGCAGTGAAAGGAGAACTTGATGAAGCAACAAATGAAATAAAACCGAGATTAAAACATAACTGTACTATTACTGTTTTTCATGACAGGTCCGTTTAATTGTCTCATTGATAACTAAATCCCACAATTGATAATGGGCTGGATTTTATGACATAATCATGGAAGCTATCAAATTAGCGTGAAACTCGCGCGTCAACTCACCGACAAAAACTGGGCCGAGCCTTCATGACATTTTTGCTTGTTTAATTTTTTCCTCTGCTGACTCTTCGCAAGAGCGTTTAGTCAGCATCTTCGAAACAGGTTATCCTTATCGACAGATGAAACGTTGCAGTTTTCAATATCATTCCTATTATACAACTACAAGAATCTTCCCAGTGATCAAAGGTCTCCGTCACTAACATTAATGAATATCTCACCATAAAGCCATTATTATCACACTGCTGGACAAAAAACTTTTCGTTATCGATATATATATATGTATATATTATATATATATATATATATATATATATAGATATATATATATGTGTGTTGTGTGTGTGTGTGTGTGTTTATGTGTGTTTGTGTGTGTGTGTGTATTCCTAACCCATTTTCCCAAACTGTATATCTGTATATAGCAGCATTATAAATAGTATCTGGAGTATTTGTGGACGTATTCTTTCAGAACATGATGCTCCATTCGGGATCTGAACTAAATTCTTTGTCAGTCTTAGTTTATAATAATTTACACACACACACACACACACACCACACACACCACACACAACACACACACACACACATATATATATATATATATATATATATATATATGTAAATAAAAATATACATATATATGTGTGTGTGTGAATTTTGGACTTTTGGTAATCTTCTTTCATTTGCACTGAGGAATATTTTTTTATTATTATTAATTTTTGAAGTGCCCGAAGAAGGCAATGAATATATGGGAATGAATTAATGGAGCAACATATGAGATTTTGTTTATCCTTTGAAGACCTGAGACTTTTGAAAAGAGGAAGTACTTAAAATATTGGAAATGTTACTAAAAGAGTCGTAGATACCTTGTGTGCATGTGCGCGCGCGCGCGCGCGCGTGTGTGTGGGTATTGTGCCTTTTCTCCATTTTACACGTCTTCCATCGTTGTTAAAATTTAGGTTGTCAATTACGTATTCTTGGGGGTATGGTCTCTATTCTTCTACGTATATGGCGCACCATCTAGACTGTAATAACGTAAATGACGAGCGCTAGAGATCAATTTTGGGACTGTGGAGCTGGGATTTGGGTGGGGGGGGGGGGGCGGTTGTTTACCACCTCACAATTAAAGAGTAAGTGCTCTACTTTTTATCGATTGCATATACTTACACAGGTGTAAATTCATAAAGATATTCGGCTTGTCTCTAAGCCCCCCTCGTCAAATTTTCTTCCTTCTATTTGTTCAAAATTGAGTAAAAGCCAAATAGAAAAAAAAAAACATAGAAACAGAAAAACACGAAGCTATGATAGTATCAAAAACCAAGACCTGGAAAATGAACCCATTCTTTCCATTAATCATTGCACGAAGCTATGATAGTATCAAAAACAAAGGTCGTGAAAATGAAACCATTCTTAAACCCGAGGACAAGAAAGTACTCGATTTGGCGTCTTCTGCGCATTGTCATACTCCAGCCGCATTTTCACACGACGATCACAGAGAGCAGCCGCTGCTACGCAGCCCCTCCCAGCCTTAACCCAACCCTGAACTTACTACGTAAACTCCTCGGTATCTCGAGATTCATCATGGCTGCTCTTTGGCGCATTCGCGAAAAGTCAGAAGAGGGTAAAAAAAAAAAAAAAAAAAAAAAAAAAAAAAAAAGTGTTGTAAACCGATGATCCTAAGAAGATGGTCTGGATGTAAATTGATATTGTTTTGTTGTCGGCTGGCGGACGAGAGTCAAAGGGGCCACGCCTTTAATGATCGTTCTGTGGGATCCCTTTTTAACCCGTGATTCCTCCCGGCGCCCTTTGGGACAGACGAGAAGATTATGAAGTGACGACACCCGATACGCCATCCGTCGCTGGCTCGAACGCGACTAATCAGGTAAAAACGAACAGGAGAAGGAAGAGGCTGGAGACAGGAATGGAGATAGCGACGAGATGGAAGGATAACAAGGCGAAACAGAACACGGGAATGTTGCAACAAGAATACATGACTGGAAAAAACGATCAAATAACAAAACGTTCGAATATGTATCCGAAATGAAAACGAAAGTAAAATTGATTATAACCAAGTGCCATACGCTTGTAATAATACGCCTCTGCAATGAAGGAATACGTGATAACTAATATCTGGATGTCTCATCTTTATCACAGACGTGAGAGTTATATAAGTCTCACAACAAACATTCCACATATTTGAATATTATACGAAGGTTTGTTCGGGAATGGTAACAGGTACTCTTAATGATATAGAATTGGGTTTGAAATAAATTGGTAATATATGCAGAGCAATATCAGTTAATGAGCGGCGTTGTGCACTTTTATAAAGTGCATTCATACAAGAGTACACATTAGAATTTTGACTTTTTGTAGATATACACACATTTCAGTCTAACATCATATTACATATGGTCATCTCACGAGGAATTTTTTTTTTTTTATCCTGATTTCAAAACAAAAAATAACATAATTTACAAGGTTCCAGACTGGATAAAATGACTTGCATAACACATAACATATTTGCTTCTACATTCACATGTACCATGAGTTATTAATGTCTAACCTTTCATTCCCGATGTTAATGAAAATTTTGACCAATACCCACTACCACACAGTACGAAAATATCAGTTTCCCATATTTGCAAACAGAGCCAGAGGCAATAATATATAATACTTCGAGAGAGATATAATAAGAGATAGATATATATATAGTAGATAAAAGATAAGAACATATATATATATATATATATATATATATATATAATATACATATATCTATATATAAGTATATATATTTAATATATCTATATTATATATTATATATATATATATATCTATAATATATATAGTATATATATATATATATATATACACACACACACACACACACACACACACACACATATATATATATATATATATATATATATATATATATATATATATATATATATATATATATAGGGGGGGATATGTATAAGCATCGAAATCACAGAGCATATCTCTGTACCTGTCAATGGCTAAAACTTCATTTACTAAAAACACTCCAATATGAAAGAAATATAAAACAAAAGGATTAGCAAATATAATCTAGTTCTATTGACACGTGAAAAAATTGAAATGATGATTAATGAGAAGCCGTCTGTCTATAAATTACGATCACACTTAAGGGCTTCAGGTATCTCTTGGCAGACTCGAAACGAAAAGAAAATGGAATTCTGATGGAATTACAGTTGGAATTTCAATTGCGGCTTTGTCCACACGAGTACCGAGTCTCCTAATCTTAGCTTTAAAAGGGGGGGGGGGGTCGTGACTATTGACTAGGTGGTGACCATCGAGGGTTTTAAACGGGTATGTATCCACCTTTGTGGTGTGTTTAGTATAACCCCGTTGGGGATTACCGTAAAAATATAAACAAAAGACTGTAAATATCATAAAGAGAATGCCTCCCCTCCCCCCCAAAGAAATATGAGTTCTAGATAATGTTCCCCGAACTTTGTTGGGGGTCACTATCTATACTCTGTTTTTTTCCATCTGTCCATCCGCCTGTGGTGTTTTCGCATGGTAACACTGCGTCCCGGGCTTTAAATAGTTATGCTATTTGTAAGCTTTAGGTAAATAAAAGGATATATGGGTGTACATTTGCAACTGAAAAGTGTTTTAATAATTTACTGTATACGAATTACACCGTTAATATTCGAAATAGGATATTATTATTATTGTTGAATGTAAGCTGAATGTAATTATCTAAAGCCCGGGACGCAGTGTTACCATACGCAAACACCACATGTGGGTGGACAGATGGAAAAAAAACGAGTATAGTTACGATCCAAAACGAGCAAAGTTGAACACCGGAGTCACATAAGCAATTATAGAGTATTCTTGATAATAATGTGCCAATATTTCCCATTGTACGAAATAAACTTCAACTGCTATCAGATCCTTCAGTAGCCAAAATAAGTCAAAGAAGCAGCAAAAACTGAGATCAATTCTGGTCTCTGCGGTACTACTTTTAAAATGGTGGTAATAATCATTAGCTGCTATACAGACATCGCCGATCATGAACACTTTAAATAGTCACTAAGGGGTAAACTTACCTCTGCAGTATAATAAAACTTACAAAAAAGGGGTCAATGCGCCAGTTAATAAACTCACAATCTCGTTAAAAACACTTCGTGGAATAAAAAAAATGACAAATAGGCGCTAGAAAATATCCTATTGTTAAGACCGAAGGTTTGTTCGCGTATGAACAATCCCTAATTACATAGTAAACTGTCTTTCAAATAGTAATACAGTTTACTATATAATTGTGGATTTTTAGTATACAAAATATAGGCTACCTGTTATATGCAACAGTGTACTACATGATAAAAAACGTAAAGCAGTCACTTAGTCTACTCAGCCTTTCCTGATAATGATTCCTTGTTATATCTGTTCTTAATTCAATAGTGGATTATGTACGTCATTGGTTTCTTCATGTGGATGCTAGGCTTTGTAGTGACAAGAGTATTAGAAAGTTATGAATCATGTTAATGTATGCCATTCCATTTCATCTAATAATAATAATAATAATAATAATAATAATAATAATAATAATAATAATAATAATAATAATAATAATAATAATAATAATAATGTTCTAAGAGGGAAGGGTTCGAAAGCTTTGTAAAGGGTTTTTAAAATCATACACGAACTCGCAAATTTTTTTTATTATTGTGGACCTCTTAGAACATTTTATATACTCTCGCGATAAAGAGTTTTTCCCAAATAATAATAATAATAATAATAATAATAATAATAATAATAATAATAAATTATCATTATCATTATGATTATGATTACCGAAAAATCTCTGAAATTATAATGAATTTCTTCCTTTACAGGGTCTGAAGCTTCAATATACGAGCAACGCTTTCATGTCGGAACCTATTTTCTTGCTCTAAATACCCTTGTGTAGGTCCTCTCTACTGACCCAATTTCAAAGGCCTGAAGAGAAATAAACAAATACTATTACGACTGACTTGAATACTTGTTTGAATAAAATATCAACAAACTGTTATCTTCAGCACCACTGAACAAAGGATGATGTTCATCGTAAAGAATAGTGTTTGCCATGACGTTTTACCTGTTATTTCATAAAAGGGGTAACATTAATTCAATTCAAAATACAAACAAAGATTTTCCAGTCATTAAAACTGTAATAACAGATTTTTTTTAAAAAAAACATGAGAGCAACATTGAAACATCTTTACATAAAACAGTAGTACGGAAGAGGAAAGAAAGAAAATATGTGCATAAACGGTAAATAAAACTGGATAAACTAATGTGCCATTAATTATCAGAAAATAACCTCTGTAAGGTAAAGAAATAAATTTGGTGGAAATACAGGGAATAAAAAAAAATATTATTACGCAATTTAGGTAAATGCTAATGAGGCAGCAAAGCGCAACGCGCCGTTTAAGAGACTGAGTAATTAAAGGATGGAAGTGTATTACACATTCACAGACAGACGCATCATCATCACCACCATCAATAGGACAACAACGAGGCCGCTGACGAGCGTAGAGACAAAACCAAACACTACGTGATCAGATACACCGTCCACTCCCAGTTAATAAACAATTAAAAACAACCCAACGTGCAAACAATATCAATGGTATTAAACTCCACCGGTCAAAAAACAAGCAAAACGTGAAAACAATAACAATGAAGACGAACTTTCCCAAATAACAAGCAACTTGCAGACGCATTCCTCCATTCGGGATCCATACAATCAGCAGATACATCAACCTCGTATGTATTTGGAGCCTCCAGGCATAAATATATATTTCTATTCTATTTAGCATATTAACATAAAAGCCGTAACCTGCATAAATTAAGATGTGGCAACTGCAGGTCGGCTTAATAGCAACCGGTGGTGAATTACTTTGTTTATTTTACAAGAGATATTGTTCCATTATCATAGTAATGAATGTTCAATGAGGCCTAGTTTGAAGTTTATTGTTTTTGTAGGGATGCCGAATATGCAGATAATCTTTAGGATGGGACCAAGTTAATACAACAAATGGGGAGCGGTATTCGAAATATGCCTCAATGAAAAATCTAATATAATGGCGCTTTCTCTCTCTCTCTCTCTCTCTCTCTCTCTCTCTCTCTCTCTCTCTCTCTCTCTCTCTCAAACGGAAAACGTTCGGTGTTTCGACAGCGCTGAAGTGTTATTGTGTTTTCCGTGATACATTCAGCTGAGGATATGAACATACAAGAGAACATTGCATATGCATCAAATGTACTATTTCTATATGCCATAAAGATGATGGAATTTACATGAACATTAGCTTCGATGAAAGACCTGCTTCAGCTTATTGCAGCAGTATTAATATGGGCTACAGCAACGACGTCAATCAGTTTTCAATAAAAAACTTGTATACTGACGTACTAACAGGACCCGCATATTGAATTACTGAAATGAAAATCTTTATGATGAGAACAGTTCATTCCAGAGGAGTTCGAGTCCCTTACGTGTGAAGGATGAAACGTAACAGGTCATGATGAAATTCCAGCTCTCTTGAGGAATACTGGGGATAGGTTCAGATAACCAATAGATTCACGCCAACATTTCATTACGAAGCAGAGAGATGCATAATACAGCAAGGAGCACTTTTACAAACAACTCTCGAAGAGAATACGCGCAAGTATGAAATACAGAACCGAAGACAAAGAGTCAGAAAGGGTGGTCAACGCCAAGTACCGGTATTAATCATTTCTAAGTTAACTATGCTGATGGATATGAAAGCAGATATAAGAGTATACCAGGCACTGTGCTATAAAGAATGCCCTCTCGTGGGTTTGAGGATATTAGTTAAGATCAATTTAAAACAATGTTTCTTTCTAATCCCACAAAATTAAGATCTAATATACTTTTTCACGATTTTAAGCATGATGCATTTTACTCTTGTAATCTTGAAAGCCTCCAGAATAATCTTACTTACACGTAAACAATAAAAATCCATGTCCAAACTGCCTTCTATTTATTTAAAAAGAGAGGAAAAAACATAATGATAATAATAATAACAGAGAACATTCTAGAACACCTGAAATAACTGATTATTTGATTACTTTATCACTATCATATTTCTTTATTTAATTTACCGAGGAGAAAAGAACAGAGGAAAACCCTATGGAAATATCTACATTTGAAAGTTTTCCCTATTTCCACTAAATTAATAATCAAGCTTGATGAACAGATGAATTTCTTCGAACTCGCGGGTTGAAATAGAAACCAAATCGAGGCATCCTGAATGAAAATGACAAAGTAAATCATCCACGGTTTTTCTGCTGGACCTCAGTGATGGCCTTTCCTCTTTCAGGCTTTGAGGTTTTATCTCCTGTAACGTTCAAGTTATTGAAGGTCAAAATTCAAAACAAGAATATCACCATATCAGCAATAACAAATAACTACACAGTTTGTGTGTGTGTGTGTGTGTGTGTGTGTGTGTGTGTGTGTGTGTGTGTGTGTGTGTAGGAATCATAAATTGAAAGCATCAAAATTCATTACCATTAACTTTTATCAGTAAAATAAAAATGTAAAAGCCTCTAAAGAGAGCTACGGACACATCAAGAATCTGAAAAATCTATACATTTCTACAAATTTTCTGTTTACCATAATAATAATAATAATAATAATAATAATAATAATAATAATAATAATAATAATAATAATAATAATAATAATAATAATAATAATAATAATAATAATAATACAAATGAATAAGAGCAAATTGACTTTTAAGAAAATGCAAAACTAAATCAAATGGTTTTGGCAGGGAGGAGGTTAATTTACCTTCGTTTTTCCTTTCACTCTGCATTTCGAAACCCAGTATCCGAAACTGTGATAAGTTCCTTAGGTCAAATAACTAAAGAGGGCTGAAAATATTAACAGCAATAGGAGAAAGAACAATGCACTGTAAAGGTTACGTGATCATCATCATTCATGGAAAAGTCAATATGCTACAGATCCGGTTGGTACAGCAACCCCCTCACGGGTGGAATCACTTCCCCCTGACTGAAGGGCAGACAGCTAATTGACGTAAAACGCAATTTCCTAAGAGTTCTGATAACGTTCCTCTCGACAGGTGCTTGAAAGACACTTGAAGGGTTATTTTCGAAACTCCCGATGGATCGACGCCTTTATTTACAAGTAGATGGTGTGGAAATCTAATATGCAACAGTTTAATGAAACTTGAACAGTTTATCAACGTTATTTCTTCTATTGCTCTCACTTATAGGACAATAAATATTAACCTTTTGCCTTTTTTCTACAGGATTCAAAATTAATCAAAAGGCCCAACATTGACATGCTATTGTGGGCAACGTTAGGTGATCAGCAAACAGAATGACAAAGCATTCTACGAAAGGTATACTTAATCATACATTATTTACACCTTAATGCACGCTGAATATGCCGCTAGCATTAACAACATCCGTAATTTAAATAGTCACTGCGTTATGACCGTATATGAAGGAACTCTGACAACAGTAACACTTACTCCACTGGCGTGCTCTTTGCTCCCAATCCTTGGGTAACTTTGCACGACTCTGAGTGCTATCTTTGGTACATTACTATAAAAAATCGGATCTCACTTCACTTGCAAATGTAATTGATGTTCATCTCTGCTGGTCGGCCATAATTCAGAGGTACACACTATAGGTCTCTTTCACATTTTACAACACTTTGGACGAGCGGGCATGCCAGAGTTACGTTTGCAAGGCTATCAATTTTCACAAACTCACACTTCCAATCCTTTCTAGCTGTGACTGGTAACTTGGAACATTCAGTCTTTTCCCAACTGTAATTATTATTTAGATTATTCCCACATTGTATTAGGTTTGTTCAGCGATACTTCGGTATCGCTCTTAACGAGTAAGTCTTCAAAACTCACACTACTTGTTCTACAGAGGGTCAGAAACCACATTCCATGTGGCATGATGTCCCCATATCTATATTGTTAAATTTTTTTTCTTATACTTAACAATGACTATGTACAAATGCTACCATTGTTACTCAAAGGTAAGTGCTCAGCAAGAGCTTCCGCCAGTAACGAATAGGTGCAATGATTTATAAGTTCGTGGCATATTTATCAACCCACATCCCCAAAAAAAAACACGAACGGTTACTATTTTGGAGGTTCGGGAAACTCGTAAAATCACTTAGGATGAAAGCTGTGCTGTTGGATTAATGCAACATTCCACCATCACCTCAGTTTTATTCACGGTCAATTGGTTGGTTAGGATAAACCTAATCTCATCACAGAACAGGCCCTTACCTAAGGGCTGCCTGTATATGGGGTAAGGAGGCGCAAGAGATAAGGGGCCCGGTTTCAAATCTGGACTTCATAACCAAGCGCAACGTTTATACTAATACAGGGAATTTAATATTATGCTGTCGAACATTTCCAAGCTTTCGACTGAGTTTGAAACTCGATTTTATGATCAATAATACGTGCTTGGACTTTAAATCTGTTTCTTGGAGAGGTACTTCTTGGCTAACAGTTTTGAATTGTGTGTGTATACTTTACACACACACACACACACACACACACACACACACATATATATATCTATATATATATATATATATTATATATATATATATATAATATATATACACACTATATATATAGATATAGATATAGATATATATATATATATATATATATATATATATATATATATATCTATATCTATATCTATCTATATATATGTGTGTAGATAATAATATATAATATATATATATATATTATATAATACATATAATATATGTCTATATTATATATACAATATTATTACACATATTATATATATAGATATATATATATATATATATATATTAGTATATATATATATATATACGAATATTAAGCCTCAAATATCGTTTAATATCTAATTTACTATACCTTACGAATAAATTACACACAGAGGTATTTCATACGATGAGTGCATTGTACGCGGCAGCATTCGAACCGATACCTGCTTCAGAAACAACACACAGTGACTTGGATCACCGAGCCATCAAAAGAGACTTGGGGCTTAATATTCGTATATAAAAACATGTCGCCAGTACCCAAGTTGCGGATCGTAGAAAATCGAGGATTTCATAAAAATTTTCAATCCATCAGCATTTAAAAGCTGGAAATCTTTCCTTTTTCAGTGCTTCGTGAAGCCTTTATGGTCCCAATTTCTGCAGATGGGTTTAACATTGACCAATGGCAGTAAACTAACAATATCCTTATGAGTTTTTTAAAATGTAAATAGGCAACCCAGCAATAGGTGAATGGATGCGCTTCCGAATACGAGTTCCTTGATGCATCAAGCGTATCGGGTCCAAATCCAGCGGGATAATGGAAGTCAAGCCATTCCCAACAGTGCTGAACAAAAATGACGTCATTTTTGGAACGCTGCTGAAATCAGCCTTGAGTGAGGGCCTCGCAGCTATCATCCCCCCCCCCCCCCCCCCCCGTTATAGTAGGCACGAGCGGAACTCGATCCTGGGGGGGGGGGGGGGAATAGCAGAAAGTAGAGTAAATAACGCTAATAACAAACGAAGCTCTTATTTAAACCAAATACGTTCGTTCTCCAACATTTCACCCGGCGCTCTCTCTCTCTCTATCCCAATAGATCTCAGAAACGTCCGGCCGATTCACCCTCGTTTCATTCAGACGGTGAATGGAAGAGAAGAAACCATTCGGACCAAACGGAGTGAAGCCAGGCGAAACGTTCCGAAACAGATAAGGGCCACCCTGGCGTCCCCCCGCCCCCCCCCCTCCTACCCACCTCCCTTACGAGATAGAGAACATCCAGGCCCCACCATTATTTTGACAAAGTTGGAGTTATTTGTAGTTTGATAGAGCTGTAGATTTTGGTTACCGATACGGAACACTCATAAATTTTACAAATGTCGCCTGTGACCTACCCACCCCGAATCAATCCCACACCCCTTCCACCGCCCGCCATCACCCCCCCCCCCCACCCAACACCCACTCCCTCCAAGTAGTTGGAACTTGTCTGTGTGAGCGTGCGTGTGTCTGTGTATTTGGAATTGTGAAGGTAGGTTGGGGATTGGTAAGGCAGAGTTGAGATAGTTTTAGGAAAAGGGGAGGTTGGAATCACTGGGGGCTGGGGGGGGGCCTTGGGGGACCTGGGGAGAGAGAAAGAGAGAGAAGAGAGAGAGAGAGAATTCGGAAGCGACGCTGAAGGAATCTCGCGAGCGAATTTAAAATCGAATCATGCTTCAACTCCGTCTCACACTCGGCGCCCACCGAAGAAAAGGCTGGAAATGAGGCGCTCCGTCGTCGGACTTTTCATGAATTCTGCCATGAACATTTTCTGCGCCATTATCCAACTTCCTTTTCATTATTCCTTATAACTTTTTCACATCAAGCCCGACCGGGAAAGTATTGAAGATGTTTCCCTGTAGAAAAACGTTGAAATCCTCATAAATAATATGATACATCTTTAGATTTCTGGCGTCTCCGCCATCCGAATAAAAGAATCTAAAAAACAAGTAGAAGAACGTAAATAGGCAAGCTTGTAGAAAAATGAACCAGTCTTTACAAAATACGAAACTTGCTTGGGCAGTTGTTGAAGACTATAATTCAATCTGTAAATTTCCAGCATCTACAGTTCCTCATTGATCGAGTGGTTTTCGCGCTCGGCTGCCAATCCGGTGGTCCGAAGTTCGATTCTCGGCTCGGCCAACGTGGAATCAGAGGAATTTATTTCTGGTGATAGAAATACATTTCTCGATAGAATGTGGTTCGGAACCCACAATAAGCTGTAGGTCCTGTTGCTAAGTGACCAATTGGTTCTTAGCCACGTAAAAATATCTAATCCTTTGGGCCAGCCCTAGGAGAGCTGTTAATCAGCTCAGTGGTCTGGTTAAACTAAGATATACTTAACTTTTTCCAGCGTCTACAAGAAGACATTTTGGATATGGAAATGTCAGCGTGTTTCAAACCCGTTGTAAACTAAACTTTTCAAATATTTAACGTTCACATAACAAAATATTGCATTCTAGCGTCAGTTAACGAAAAAAAATAATTAGACCCCTAATTCCCCAGGAGATAATGCACAACGTTGTTCATGCTTATCCTTTGGATATGTCAATATGTCAGTCTCAATTAGAGCACCATATTTGTTATATATTATTGGCCAGTCTTACAAGGTCGCTAAACAGGAAACAGCAACAGTAACCAAAGTATTGATGATAAAATAACAAGAATCCTGGTCTCCATTTTTTTCCTCTTTATATAATTAATTTTCCTAGGCACCAAACGTTGCCTTTCAGAAAAAAAAAACATCGACAGCATGGTACCATGAAAGTATATCCATGCTGCCATTTTCACAAAATGCAGAACACCAAAGCCTTGCACTCTCACTGCGATAATAACTGAAAAACCTTAGAAGTTACTTTCACGGGTATCTCGTTCCCTACCAGGGTGATAGACGATACAGAATACAATGTAGAATTTGGCCCAAAGGCCAAGCGCTGAGACCTATTAGGTCATTTAGCGCTGAAAATGAAACTGAGACTAGAAAGGGTTTAAAGGTGCACTGTAATACAATTTTTAGGAAAGTGTGGAAAGTAAGGCGGAAGAGAATACGAAAGGAGGTACAGTAAAAGGAATGAAAGGGGTTGCAGCTAGCTGCCAAAGGAGACGCGGCAAAGAACCTTAAGTAATCCCTACAGCGCACCGCATGAGGTGCACTGACGGCACTACCCCACTACGGGGCCTACCAGGGTGATATTCAGCAATGCAGAGCTAAACCTCTAATATATACGGAACAAATACAAAGGTACAAAATGAATGTGGACGAACAAATTACGTCTGTAAATTTCCTCTACCAAACTCACCCATTTCAGAGGTCATTCCTGGAAATCAAAGAGGCGCTTCCGTATATATATAATTTAAAAATAGCTAAATGCAACTTAATTGGATTTCCTAGTTTATATATAGCAGATGACATTCAAATGATAAAACTGCCTGAGGTCCTTATTACATAGAAAATTTAATAAAATCTAATGAAGACATATCCCAACATCGCAACTTTTCATGTTGTGCTTAGGGTGAAAAGGATTATATAAAGCACATGCTTCTTCTTTTTATGAAATCTCCAACATTTTAAAAAAATATATATAAAGCCTAATGCAAAGGAACCCCTTCCATTAGTAATGGATTCTCAGTGCGACAAACCTGACAAAATGTAACGGCAAATACATCTCCGTCTCTCTTTTCAAGGAATTATCCTTAATTTACAATATATACGAAACATCTTGCTACCGCTTTGTTACTCTGGCATTACATTACCAGAATGAACGCTTTGCGCGAAGGACCCTCGCGGAATACTAATGATTACTGCCCAAGACTAAAGAAAATACGCGGAGGAAAAAAAACCCTGAAGATAATAGTGCCAACTGCTCCGAGAAAATAAAATTTCTTGAGCATCCCGATTACCTGCCGGGTAATATTCATCAGAACAAGCTGTAATGCGATTATCAACACGTAAGCTTATCAGGGCATAATCTGCCATCATCATTTCCTTCGCCCAACTTGTTTCCTCTCGCTCTCGTCCCTGCCACAATTGGTTACGTCGTCAATGGAAAGGATGAATCTCTGTCTCTCTCCCTCTCTCTCTTTCTCTCTTTACCCATTTTTCATGCATTTTAGGAACCCTTTTTTAGCCCCTGCTTTTCCCTCGGCGCAGAATAAAAAAGAACAAATCTAAGAGGGAAAGAAAAAACTTGCCATTGAATTTCCTTTTGTCTCGAGTAAGTTCGCGTGAGAAGATCACATATCATCTGCTATTTGATGGTTTACATTTCCGTAAATTAAAGAAGAGTGTCCCGGGTATCGCATCTAAGCCTCCACACGGCTGCTGGGAAACCGGCCAGCTGAGATCATCCGCTTTCTGACCATATATCCCACCTCCTATTTGTGCCTCTGGAATTGATACGGCATCTTTTTTTTTCCTCCTTTTCTTTTTCTTCGCTTTCCTCCTCCTCCTCCTCCTCCTCCTCTTCTTGGTTTCTTCCTTTTCGCTTTCGTGATACTGTCAGTTATAATACACTGATACCGGGGCCATCGGAGGTTGTTTCTGACCGCCCCTCGCAAAACCCCTTTCCATGAGCGTCATACATTGGAGACGGGCTCCAAGCGCTCACAGGTATTGGCGATGCAAGGGCAATACACGCCCTCATGCCGCCATCATCAGCTGCAGGAGAAACATCAAATTATCCCAACTGGTAGAGAAAAGGCGACGGGGGGTATTGCTAGTGTCCACCATAATTTTGTCACGGTGGTCAGCGGCCATTGTAGACCCGCAATAGAGCTCGCTTTTTACTCTTATTATACGTCACCTGATACAATGCGATCTGATGCATCTCGGGGCCTCGCCGAGAGTGGAGGGGGGCGACTTCCCCCCCGCGCACGCCCCCACTATTCCAATTTCCTTTATTCACGCTCCCTCGGGAGGGATCTCCATCGGTTTTCACTATTTCAAAGTATGTTCCGGGTTTGAAATACCCTTCAGGAGACTTTTTTCTAAAGGGTTTCGGGTCCTATCCCCCTTCGTGGTGTCTCTCTAAACGAGGCGGGGCGGAATTCCCCTGTGAAATATTTGCTTGTCAAAGAGGAAAAGAATGAGGTGCGTTTTGTGGCCTTTTGTGAGCAGGGATTGTATGCTTTCTCACACAGGTATATATAAATGGTTCCTCGGTACCCCTCCTCCTCCTCCTCCTCCTTCCCCTCCTACATCCCCTCTCCCACTCCCCCATGATACGACAGATGACCCAAACAAATGAGACCCCTAATATATTTCTGGAAACCTACGCGATTCTTCTTATTCTCCGTGACAATTGGAGGAACGATATTACAGAAATGTGATGGGCGATATATTCTCCCTTCAAGAGTATGTATAATTATCTATATCTGAATGTCGCAATGCCAAGGCACAAGGGATATTAGTACGGCAATAGCATGAGGCTCTAACTTTATAAAAAAAAAAAAAAAATTGTCAATTCTCTCTATATTGAGTGTCCTGAGTAAGTGGGCAGGCAGCTTAAAAATCTCACCGTTTCTAAAAACATAAAAAAATAAAAAAACATTCTAGGTGAAAAATTACCTCGCGTCTTTCTGAGCATAATGGGTAAAAAGTTTAAGTATACGTGTATATATATATATATATATATATATATATATATATATATATATATAATATATATATATATATATATATATATATATATATATATGTGTGTGTGTGTGTGTGTGTGTGTGTGTGTGTGTGTGTGTGTGTGTGTGTCAATAACTTCTCAAAACAAGTACCTTTCTGAGTGTTTTTTTTTCAAGTTGTTCTGACGGAATTATTATTTAATGACATCTATAAATACAAATTGTCTTCGTTTCTTTTGTCACTGCTATGGAGGTTAACGAGAGTACCTCTTCATTTCTTAGAAAGGCCAAGTTGTAGATGTTACAAGGCTATGTCTGAAGAAACCACAGGAAACAAAGTAAAAGGTAGAAAAACAATGGAGTGGAGCATGGACGACAAAGAACTGAATTACCATCTTCAATGTGCCCACGCAACGCACACCGGAGAGAGAGAGAGAGAGAGAGAGAGAGAGAGAGAGAGAGAGAGAGAGAGAGAGAGAGAGAGAAACCTATCCTTGATCATACACTTGATGACATTCAGTTTGTAGGTTTTTACAACGTCCATTGCTAATCAATCTTACTTCATATGAAATGGGATTCTTCGTCATATATTTATGAAAACGAGGTGAATGAATAGTAATTCATTCACTCATGTAAAATTATACGTATCAAAAGTAAGTACACAATGCTGACCTATTGGGAAAGTGGTAGAATCAGTACACTGAAGTTTTCCCAGATACAAACGGCGATCGTTTACTACATTAATATACATGGACGAGGGATTATAAACTTAGCTTGTCTCATAACTGTTGCCCTTGCAGTTTTAACAAACTTCAATCAACATACAGTATAAGTTTTTTCTAAGCTAACAATTCTATTATGTTTGATTGCTTGGCTACTTACTGACTATCACTAAACAGAAATTTACATTTCCGAGATCTAAACATTAAAAGCCATTTTCATATAATAAGCATAATACAAGGCAATGTACCAAAGTCTTAATGTAACGGCAACTTCAGTGCTCAATTTACCATGTAAGGTAATATATGAACTATGTTAACGAAATATCTGGCGAGCATTTTTGATGAATAAATACCAAAGTACAGCGCACGGGCTCATCTCCTGATTGAATTACTCATTGCATTACATAAACATTGCAAGGCTGATTAACTTTGAGCATAAGATTCCCCCTCTCTATTTAGCAGCCACGAACAGCATATCTGATTAAATATACAATCTGGTTTCCATTAAATACAACTGGCAGAGGGTAGATCTTGGATACCTGACAAGAGTGGCATACTCACATCTAAGTAAACGGATCTCCTAGACGCTAAAAAAAAAGGGGGTGGGGGGCGGAGAGGTGGGGGGGAATATTGCGAAAAGCTTTCCGAAATTACCGTCGTATAACGAAATTAACAAACACATCAATATGGACCCGTAGACCGCTATGGTGGACAATGTATGGATAGCATAATACTACGTAGCCGGTAGCCAGAGTTTGAGAGGTGTTTAGTTGGATTAATTCTACCCGCAATCGAATTTAGAAGAAGTTTTTTTTTCTTTTTTTTTACTTTAAACACTGCAATGACGACATACAACTGTGCGAAGTATATGTTGTCCAAAACAGAACAAAGTTTATGTAACCAGAGTACAATCTACGTCACGGATCCACCGTTTCAAAAACACGGGTCCTGGTTCCAGTCTAACTTAGTCCGAAAATGTCAAGTATACATATGACGGTAAAAATAAATTCTGACATCTATATAATGAAGAGAAAAAAAAGTTGTCCAAAAATACGTCAAATACTTACGTTTCAGGTCCCTCATTACGGTCGTTGTGAATGAGCTAGTCTTGATTTGCAGTTCAAACTGGAAAATAAAACAGAAGTTACAGACGAGAATCGGCATCATCTGTAGCGCAGTAAATCTCTCTCTCTCTCTCTCTCTCTCTCTCTCTCTCTCTCTCTCAAGTTCAGTTCTTATAATTAAGTAGAATCTTAGTGTTGTAGAATTAATTAAGCGTCCAGAGTCCAGATGGCTAATTCATCGCACAAAACCAGCTTTATTGTATACTGGAAGCAGAGTTCATCCATGACAAATATCTTGGTATCTTATGAAGCTTATATATCTTTTTCGAAGTGATCCTTGTCAGCATAATTTCCAACTTAGTTCGATCACTAGAGGTTCGTGGGAATTAAATTGCTTTAAGATCAGAGAGAGAGAGAGAGAGAGAGAGAGAGAGAGAGAAAGAGAGAGAGAGAGAGAGAGAGAGAGAGAATATTCATCCATTTCATTTCGCATAGCAATGTTACTCTGAATTAAACAGACGTTTAAAGCGAGGAAATTATTTTGCCATTTTTATTGTGAATATTACGTTTTGGGCTTTACAATCCATTCGCATACACATAGTATGTGAATTGCACACTGAAATATATACAGAATTTAGGCCAAAGGCCAAGCACTTGGACGTATGAGGTCATTCAGCGCTGAAATGGAAACTGACAGTAAAAGGTTTGAAAGGTGTAACAGGAAGAAAACATCGCAGTTGCATTATGAAACAATTGTTAGAAGAGGGCGGAGCATAAGATGAAGAAAGAATAGGAAAGGAGGTACAGCAAAAGGAGCGAAAGGGGTTGCAGCTAGGGGTCGAGGGCACGCTGCAAACAACCTTCAGTAATGCCTACAGTGTACCGCATAAGGTTCACTGACGGCACTAAGACACCATGACAGCGAGAATCATTTTCATTTTCATTTCATGAAGCCAAATATTCAGACCTTGTAATTTGCTGAAGCATTCCATACACACGAGCAGAGAGAGAGAGAGAGAGAGAGAGAGAGAGAGAGAGAGAGAGAGAGAGAGAGAGAGAGAGAGAGAGAGAGAGAGAGACCTATCCTTGATCACACACTCATGCACGCACACCTGACTGCTGACGTCATGCAATGGCGCAGACTCGGCCGGCAGGTATCAGAGGTAAATTTGATAAAAGTACGCATTTCCGTTATTTTACATATTCGAAATTTTTGCACAATTTTATAGCATCTAAAAGCAATACATGCATACAGTCTTGGGCATGATAAGAACCCTTTAAAACCTCATGGACTCGACTAGCAAACTTTCATTACAGTCAATAAAAAAATTTGGAAATATGTCAAGAACATAAAAAAAGAAGTCAAGCGAAATGCAAGTATGTTAAAATAAACCAATAATTACTAAGAGATCATCTAAGTCAGTAAATAAACAATTAAATGGACAAATAAATATATTAATAAATAATTGAGGGCATGGGTTAAGCAATACCTCTCCCCTTCTGATTCCAAGCTAACTTCTCTCCGACGGGATTCCAACTAGCGAAATGCTGAAGATGCCAAGAGGGTTTTCCCTCCGCATAGGAGTGTTTGTGAATCATGATTAATAGCTTTGATGGCAGCAATGTTTGGAAAGAACGTTACAGTCAAGGTCACAGGGTCCCTATAGGCTTTGTTGTACGAAACGGGCAAACTTGCAGGGTACGCTGGCTACATATGGAGTCTCCATCTCTTACACATTAGTTCAATGGTTGTGGCTTAATGTTGAAACTGTGGAGAGAATTAAATTAGTGTACAGAATCTACGGTATTATGAACCATAATTTCACGTCTTAAAGCAGTTTTTACACCTCAAAAGGTTAAGTTCAGACTGCCAGACGGACAGATAGAACCGACGGAGAATATCCCTTCGTGAAGATCTATGCATGATGATCTCTACCTATGTACCATGTTAGTCTGAAATCCCTTCAACTATGTAAGAGGAGTCGCAATAGCAAGGCAAGTGTGGCAGACATTGACAGAAACAGACAGGCAGAAGGACATAATGAAAATTGAAGGGAAAATCTGTAGTGGGAAGGTAATTGTGTTGGAGCGTATCCTGAGGTAAGGGATTTCAGAATCAAGTTTCTGGGAAAAAAACATGATAACGGAGGCAATGACATGACATAGCAGCTATATATGGCGGCACGGATACTCCAGTCAGTGGTACAAGACCTAGCAGAAGACTGGAGATGCTGAGATCCTTCAATTACCTAAAAGAGAGAATATATTATGACACCCTTCAACACCTCCATCAAATATTTACGACAAAACTTTGGTAACAAACCAAGTAGCTGTCTTTATCATTTAATTAAACAGCTGACTAGAGCTAAACACATGCCAAGCAAAAGTCATCTATATAATCTAACTAAATAACATATGTCGTGTTGGGTTGATTAGCGTGGGTACATTACCCAAGTACCACACTTTTAATTAACTTATACGCGTATGACCGCATGAAAAGTGATACGCTGCTATGTAAGTTAACATTTCGATACGTTCTACAATTCCGATAAGTTGGCAAATCGCAGTGCGTGCTGCCAATCAATCACTAGACAAAAAAGCATCAAACACTGTGCTCTTCTCTGATTCACCTCTTACTAATATACAAACATGAAACGGATAGCAGGTTCCCATTACGTATCGTAAGAGGTCATGTATGATTTACATACACATAGTTCGTGAGTTTCTTACCTGCCGAAGTAAGGCAAAGGTATTATAATCTTTTTCTCTTTTAACTTATTTTCATTATTTTTGTTCCTTTGGGCCCGGTTTAGAAAAGGGCCAGAACTTAGCACGTGAAAATTGCTACCCTGCAGATATATACGTACAAACGTACAATTACACATTTCATCGTTCACATTGTTTTTTTCATGATTTTTGAAAGGCTTCATTATGACGAATGAGGGACATCTGATCACTCATTGAAAGCTCGGACTACATGCAACTAATGATGAAGAATCAATTCGTCTTTGGCAAAACTTCGGTTCTTATTATTACGAAAAGATGGCATTCTTTTGCTTTATCTCTTCAGTACTATTGTTATTATTGTATTATTATTTCAGTAGATGAAGCCTAATCACATGGAACAAGCACACCAAAGGGGCCACAGCCTTGAAATTCAAGCTTCCAAAGAATGTTGGTTTCAACCTCCCACCGAAGACCCACACTGCAGCGGTAACTGAACCAGTGATTTTTTATCGCCCTGGGGGAGACGCCAACCCGCGACATCTAAATGGCAATCCACAACACCAACCACTATACCCGCGGACCATTATTGTGGTTAATGTGATGAGAATACAAAAATCTCTGCTAGACCGATGGATATAATTTAAATATTTCACTCAACTGAAGGCTCCCTGTGCCTTATTGACCTTTGGACAAATAGTTGAAATGTTTTAATCTCGTGAGCTTTTGTGAAACTTTTATTCTCACCCAAAAATCGCAGTGACATTCCACCATCAAAGATCCACCCAT
>NC_087216.1:1847201-1859701 GCF_015104395.2 Macrobrachium nipponense
AAGGACCACTCAAGTTGCGGGAGTAACGAATGACAAAAACAATAAAAAATATATACATCGTTCACCAAAACACACTGATTGCATTACGTTAAAACTTTGATCACCATACTTCAAAATAAGCTGTTGTGTAACTGGACTACGAGATATCCATTCATTATTATTACTTTTTTTTGTTTTTTTTTGAGGGGGGGGGGGTTGTCTATCACAGTCATCTATTCTAGCAATGAGAGCCTGCAATCGATCAGTGAGTACGCAAAGACAGTCTTCCATTTTTTCTTAGAAAAATGTAAAACCCCAGAAAACCACACAAAATCTCAAGGTGTGGGAAATAATTGCTACGATCTCCGAAACTATAAATTGTGCGTTATTCCTTCTTTTGGTTTTGAGGTCTCTTCTCAGGATAAAATAATACTGGTAGAAAGTTGTCCCAAATTAAACTGGTACTTTCTTACAACATTTCAACGGAATCAGAGAAAAGACAAGAGTAAGAATAATGATAATAAAATAATAATGTTCTAAGAGGTTCACAATAATAAAAAATGTTGCGAGTTCGTGTATAATTTAAAAACCCTTTACAAACCTTTCGAACCCTTCCCTGGGTTCATCTTCAGTCCAACTAAAATATAATAATAATAATAATAATAATAATAATAATAATAATAATAATAATAATAATAATAATAATAATAATAATAATAATAATAATAATAATAATAATAATAATAATAATAATAATAATAATAGTAATAATAAAAACTCCAGCATTGTATCTCAAATCACTATGCACCCAAATGGATGACTACAGGAAGAACATCCTTAGTACAAAAAGACCAGAGTAAGAGAAATATAGCCAGTAACTACAGGCCTATCACCTGCCTACCAATAATGTGGAAGTTACTAACAGGTATCATCAGTGAAAGGCTATACAACTACCTAGGGGAGACAAACACCATCCCCCACCAACAGAAAGGCTGCAGAAGGAAGTGTAGGGGCACAAAAGACCAGCTCCTGATAGACAAAATGGTAATGAAGAACAGTAGGAGAAGGAAAACCAACCTAAGCATGGCATGGATAAACTATAAGAAAGCCTTCGACATGATACCACACACATGGCTAATAGAATGCCTGAAAATATATGGGGCAGAGGAAAACACCATCAGCTTCCTCAAAAATACAATGCGCAACTGGAATACAATACTTACAAGCTCTGGAATAAGACTAGCAGAGGGTAATATCAGGAGAGGGATCTTCCAGGGCGACTCACTGTCCCCACTACTCTTCGTAGTAGCCATGATTCCCATGACAAAAGTACTACAGAAGATGGATGCCGGGTACCAACTCAAGAAAAGAGGCAACAGAATCAACCATCTGATGTTCATGGACGACATCAAGCTGTATGGTAAGAGCATCAAGGAAATAGATACCCTAATCCAGACTGTAAGGATTGTATCTGGGGACATCAGGATGGAGTTTGGAATAGAAAAATGCGCCTTAGTCAACATACAAAAAGGCAAAGTAACGAGAACTGAAGGGATAAAGCTACCAGATGGGAGCAACATCAAACACATAGATGAGACGGGATACAAATACCTGGGAATAATGGAAGGAGGGGATATAAAACACCAAGAGATGAAGGACACGATCAGGAAAGAATATATGCAGAGACTCAAGGCGATACTCAAGTCAAAACTCAACGCCGGAAATATGATAAAAGCCATAAACACATGGGCAGTGCCAGTAATCAGATACGGCGCAGGAATAGTGGAATGGACGAAGGCAGAACTTCGCAGCATAGATCAGAAAACTAGGAAACATATGACAATGCACAAAGCACTACACCAGAGAGCAAATACGGACAGACTATACATAACACGAAAGGGAGGAGGGAGAGGACTACTAAGTATAGAGGACTGTGTCAACATCAAGAACAGAGCACTGGGGCAATATCTGAAAACCAGTGAAGACGAGTGGCTAAAGAGTGCATGGGAAGAAGGACTAATAAAAGTAGACGAAGACCCAGAAATATACAGAGACAGGAGAATGACAGACAAAACAGAGGACTGGCACAACAAACCAATGCACGGACAATACATGAGACAGAATAAAGAACTAGCCAGCGATGACACATGGCAATGGCTACATAGGGGAGAGCTAAAGAAGGAAACTGAAGGAATGATAACAGCGGCACAAGATCAGGCCCTAAGAACCAGATATGTTCAAAGAATGATAGACGGAAATAACATCTCTCCCATATGTAGGAAGTGCAATACGAAAAATGAAACCATAAACCACATAGCAAGCGAATGCCCGGTACTTGCACAGAACTAGTACAAAAAGAGGCATGATTCAGTGGCAAAAGCCCTCCACTGGAGCCTGTGCAAGAAACATCAGCTACCTTGCAGTAATAAGTGGTACGAGCACCAACCTGAGGGAGTGATAGAAATGATCACGCAAAGATCCTCTGGGACTATGGTATCAGAACAGATAGGGCGATACGTGCAAATACACCAGACGTGACGTTGATTGACAAAGTCAAGAAGAAAGTATCACTCATTGATGTCGCAATACCATGGGACACCAGAGTTGAAGAGAAAGAGAGTGAAAAAATGGATAAGTATCAAGATCTGAAAACAGAAATAAGAAGGATATGGGACATGCCAGTGGGAATCGTAGCCATAATCATAGGAGCTCTAGGCACGATCCCAAGATCCCTGAAAAGGAATCTAGAAAAACTAGACGCTGAAGTAGCTCCAGGACTCATGCAGAAGAGTGAGATCCTAGAAACGGCACACATAGTAAGAAAAGTATGGACTCCTAAGGAGGCAGGATGCAACCCGGAACCCCACACTATAAATACCACCCAGTCGAATTGGAGGACTGTGATAGAGCAAAAAAATAATAATAATAAATAAATAAATAAATAAATAAAAATGTTCTAAGAGGTCCTCAATAATAAAAAATGTTGCGAGTTCGTGTATAATTTAAAAACCCTTTACAAACCTTTCGAACCCTTCTCTGGTTTCATCTTCAGTCCAACTAAAATATAATATAATAATAATAATCAGACGTAGTTGAATGATATTAATAATTTTTAAGGTAAATGGCAATTACTGATCTGGCTGCATTAAAGTAAACTTGAAGTACAACTATAACCCGCTAAAAAAAAAAAAAAAAAAAAAAAAAAACTTATACTGGGTGAGATGTAAAATTTTCACTCTTGTGCAGGGCGCTGCAGTATCATAGGTAGTGTTTTGGAGTTTTCATTCTCCCGTCGTGGTCATTTCGCGTTTCACATTTCAATTTTCTATCTTCGAATTCACAGAGATGAGTGAAAATCGCCGTCCCGAATGCCATTAACACTAGTAAGCAAAAAAAAAAAAAAAAAAAAAGTCCCTCGCTGAATGAGTGGTATTCGCGCTCGACTACCAATCCTGTGGTCCGAAGTTCGATTCCCGGCTCTGCCAACGCGGAAGCAGAGGAATTTATTTCTGGTGATAGAAATTCATGTCTCGATATAGTGTGGTTCGGATCCCACAATAAGCTGTAAGTCCCGTTGCTAGGTGACCAATTGGTTCCTAGCCACGTAAAAATATCTAATCCTTCGGGCCAGCCCTAGGAGAGCTGTTAATCAGCTTAGTGGTCTGGTAAAACTAAGACATGCTTAACTTTTAACCAAAAAAAGCATGGGCCACGTTTTTATTAAATTTCGTTAATTCTATAGTTTTACAGACCATGGGAAAATATACTGAAGAATACGTCACACACACACACACAACACACACACACACACACATACTCTGTTGACGGAAAATGATCAAACTTCCATCACTACGCAGCTAAAAGTTATTAACTTGTGCAAATATCTTAGAAATATATATATCTACGAGCACATATACGCTTTCCACATATCTACGTAGCTATAATACGTCTCGAGAATGTACTAATGATATAAGCTTTGGTGGCTATCAACAAGGACCAGGAATGGCACCTAGGGAGAAAAATCGTTAATCCTTCGTCGAAACCCATCAAAGATTTTCTATTCTGGAAGGATGGTGAACTGCTTTTCCGCCAAGATTTATCACAATCCGTTCTGTAGTTCTTGAGAAACATCGTAATAAGAGACAGGCACACACACACTAAAATGAGCAGGTACTCTAAAGGCAAAATTCACCTTTGTTATCCTTATTATTATTAAAGTAAAGTGAAAATCAAACCCAGAGAGCGGAATCATCATTCATTAGTCCACCCATTCGTATTCTATTTCAGCCTTATTCTTTTTCCAATTCAATATTTTGTGCACGAGTTCTGGTATTTTTTAGATCGATTAGCTTCAGTTCCTTTCTCTCTCTCTCTCTCTCTCTCTCTCTCTCTCTCTCTCTCTCTCTCTCTCTCTCTCTCACTGTACGTTCCAATCACAAATTCTTACTTCATTAAAAGTCCTCCAACCCTGAAATCAAAATTTCCCACTTTCTCATTCGTTTTTTCTATTGATTCACATGAACGATTGCACAATCTTCTTTTATACTTTTCATTTCATCACAATTATTCTTCTCATCTCTAGTGTCTCCACTTCAGTTCCACAGTAGAATCACATTTAAACAAGTTGTGTAAGTGACTAATCAAATCCTCTTTCCTTGAGTTTTCAAGTACGGAAAATGAAATACAACAATCGCTGCAACATTTGGTTTTATATATACACAATCGGACCTTGATGATATAGTAACAAATTGCTATAAACCCGTAAATATTGCGAATATACAAAACATAACGGCATTCAGGCCAGGGCTTATCACTGGAAAAGCGATAGTTCTCCAACCGTACTCTCTTAAGCGTATCGCCATTGACTTTATTTGTGGCTTGATGAAATCCTACAATTTTTTATCAGCAATCACACAACTTCTTTGTTTTTCTCGTAGCATCAGTACTGTAGCTTTCAGATTGTCAAAGTTTAGCCTTAAGTCACATAAGAAAATAAGTTGTCTAATGATATATATAGTTTGTGACCAAGATTCCTTATATTTTGAGAGTGAGTGACAATTTTTTATCAGCAATCACACAACTTCTTTGTTTTTCTCGTAGCATCAGTACTGTAGCTTTCAGATTGTCAAAGTTTAGCCTTAAGTCACATAAGAAAATAAGTTGTCTAATGATATATATAGTTTGTGACCAAGATTCCTTATATTTTGAGAGTGAGTGACAAGGTCATGAGTCCTTACCTATCCAATTTAGTATAACACTATAGAGGAAAATACTGAAAATACTTTGAGAAATCATAAAGAACGCAACATAATTAACTATGTTACTGGAGGTCATCTATGGTAGTCGACTGGGTCACTGACGACGATATACTGAGCTGTGAAATTAACGATCGAAATGACAAGAAACAACACACTTCCAAACGCTTAAGAGACCTTCGAACTAAATAGTCTAGGCATGTTATATAAGAGATCATTAACATACTGAAAAACCTACGGCAGAAGAAGAGACAGCCACACAAAGACTGTTTGTGACCAATAGAGCATCATCCTATTGAACCTTCGTAGCCTATAGGGAGTCTTTCCCCAAGTGATGAATTTTGCATAAATCACCGTTACCTGATCTTGCTCATAAAAGCCTGACTGGAGAGGAGGCTGGCGTAGAAGTTAATAAGCTAATGCCATTTTTGAAGGGAAGAGAGAGAGAGAGAGAGAGAGAGAAAGAGAGAGTGAAAAACTTAGGCCTATTTCTTTCTTTCTCTCTCTTTCTTTCTTTCCTTCTCAATCTTTCCCCTCTTAGTATAGACTTAGGCGAAGCCTTAGATCTTAATACCGATGCGGCGTTTTTCATTCATACATCACTATGCCATACGGAGTCTAAAAGGGAAAGAATCTCATTACATTTCAAGCCACGATATTGAGACCATATTGATTAGGAACGGTGATCTAATTTAAAAATTCATCGGGGGGAATGAGAATAAATTAAGGCAGGCATGCGGGAGGGGAGACACACACACACACATACACACTCAGAGACAGAGAAGGATTGGCGGTAGAATAAAAAAGGGTAGAGTTATAGAAAGGGTTGATTCATCGATTAATAAAGGAAAGGCAGCAGCGAAGAGCGAGGAGAACAATTATAGATGAATGAAGGGCATGGTGGGTGGCCGTTTAACACTGAAATTGAAGGAATAAGAGGAGGACAACTTAAAACATTGCAAAGGTACTAGATTGTATTAAGGGTTGACTCTCACTACATGGCAAAATTTGTACCCTTCCCAACAGATGCCCGGTCTTCAAAAAATAAAATAAAATAAAAAAAAAAAAATAAAAAAAAAAGAAAAAAAAAAAAATAAATAAATAAACAAATATATCTTCAAAAAATAAAATGAAATAAAAAATATAAATAAATAAATAAATAAATAAATATATAAATCTTTACTTTATAACTTCTATATTTTGCGGATCATAAAATAAACGATCCAAAAATATTCACCTCTTATGCTGCATTTGCAAGACAATTTCCTCAAGAATCCTGCACGCAATGAAAGAAGCTAATAATTCTTAAAATTCTATTGCTTGATTTCATGGTTTTCAATAATTACACCAAAGTAATTGTTTTGTTTGTTTGTATGGTGTTTTTACGTTGCATGGAACCAGTGGTTATTCAGCAACGGGACCAACGGTTTTACGTGACTTCCGAACCACGTCGAGAGTGAACTTTTATCACCAGAAATACACATCTCTCTACTCCTCAATGGAATGGCCGAGAATCGAACTCGCGACCACCGAGGTGGGACACCAACACCATACCAACCACACCACTGAGGCGCTACCAAAGTGATTATAATACACGACAGGCGAAAATCAATTAACTAACGCGCAAAAATTCCTCGTGGAATAAGGGACATCCTAATAAACGTTCATCTCAGACGATTCTCGAACGTCATTATTATTATCATATGGCTTCTTACGGACACGTGCATTTTAGTTTGAATGCCATTGAGGCCCGTGAAAACGAAACAGTTAAATACACATATATCCGGTGAATGAATCTGAAAATGACTCGTTGGTCCAGTGGTTATCGGCCTGGCCTCCCGGAGATTTTCGTGGTCATTCTCGGACGGGGGAAGCGCGTAGTTAACCCCATTTCATCACAGTGATATTACGCCTATATTTCAAGAAGCAAATTAGATGTAGAGTAATTAGTCGACTGGGGTGTGTTGTACCCATCAACGACAACGTCCAGGGATTAGCAACATAATAAAAAAAACATTTGTTGACAACCGTAAAGTTAACACCTAGAAGCACAACCCCTATCGAGGAACTGACGTCAAGGTGAACAGATATTACCATTGATTTCGTTTTCTACTTTAAAACGACCGGATATACTTATTCATGTAAGGGAGTCTTAAGCTGAAACAATGAGTGGTTACTGTGCTGATACACAATCTTGCCAGATTTTAGCACACAGCATTCCTGCAACATGAAGAAATTTAAAAGCGCGTGTTTCTTTGTGCATTGGTAATATTGTGATAATGAATTACTTTTTTACATTGTGAGATACGTGCAACAAAACTACGACCCTCTACAACGTATTGTTCTTAAATGCATATAAGGAGTTACGAAACATGAATGCATACATACGCACACACGTGCATATATATATATTATATATATATATATATATATATATATATATATATATATATATATATATAACGTATATATATCATAATATACATATATATATATATATATATATAAATATATATAATAATATATGTATATATATATATATATATATATATATATATATATATATATATATATATATATATATATATATATATATATATATATATATGTCAATATCACAATTTCAGTTACAAAAGTAACCAATTTAGCATAGCATTTTCTCTATACCTATGACGTAACCTTATATTACAACTGCCTGAAAATTATTCAGCAATTTCTTCTATAATTTTTCTAGATACATATAACATGTACAACATGAACTGTGAACATCCTACGTGCACCCAAAAACATTGGTTCTATGGAAAATGCTTTATGGCGCAAGCAGGAGAAAAAATATCCTTCTTGCATGTGAAGGTAATATGTTAGTACTTTAAGATGAAACAATATATTTTAACAAGAGTTCTGAGAGCTTCGCTGAACAAATCCACATATATTCTCGCTGGGAAAATCTGAAAACAGCATCATGAATCTTGTACAGGTAAAAAACTGTGACAATTTTCTCATGACAAGATATGTTAGGTGAAATGTCGAGGAATTCTTTGTGCCAAAGTATCACATTGCCTCAATCTGATCAGACTAAGAGTGTGTCCACACTGCAGAAAAAATGTCATAAACACATTTTGGCAACTTATGGGACACACATCACAAGGAGGTTCAGTATAGGTAGTCATAACCACAGCTTCATACGACTATCCAGTGTTGATACAGTGTTGATATGTATGAGTTACCAACGTGTAGTTCTGAGACATAAATTTGTTATGTGGACAGACTGTTGGGCTGACGGAAAGACAATATCCCTTCAAGTGTAACTATGGATGATGGTGTACCTTCGCACAACATTGAATGAAATCATTTCATCTAAGTGGACGGAATAAGTGTGACATACTGGGGGACAGATGGATGATCTCCATAGACAGCTACACACAAAAGCCTTCCTTTATACCTTCATCCGTGAGGGAGGAGATATGATGACAAAGGAAGCACAGCAACCACAAAGATAGACTGACAAATATAAAGATTAACAGAAGAATGATCTATACCCATGATCAAGCTTTGCACCACATTTTGCCTGAAATCGCCTCTACTGTGTATGAGGAGTTGCCATGACAAAGAACTGGCAGATAACAAACAGACAGACGACCTCTCCAAGCATATCTGTGATGGACGGTCTGCCTTTGTAACAATTTTCGTTAGAATCTCCTCAGTTGTGTAAGAGTTGTGTAGAAGAGGCAGGTGTTACAGACAGCCTGACAATCAGACAGATGTACGATCTCCCTTCACGCCCACCTCTCCATGATAGTCTGACTGAAATCCCCTAAATCTAGTAAGTGGTGATGATAAGGTGTGCCAGACCCACTGACATTAGGGATACATGCAGACGATGTCCTTTCATGTACATCTGTGCAAGAGGACCTACCTTCACACATCTTCCCAGACGCAAATATATTCTATATATATAATATATATTATTATATATAATATATATATATATATATATATAATATATACATATATATAAATATTTATAAGATACCCTTTCGCACGAATTAGAGAAAACGGAAAAATCACAGCAAAGACAATTTTGAAACAGTGTTCCGAAAAGTAATAAATAAAGAAAAATATTCAAACAAAATTGCTCCAGTAACTAGTGATGTATGTTTGCATATTCTATTTCTGAGAAAGCTTCCAATCCAAGGAGCGACTCATTAAAAGAACGCCACTGCGCTCTTCCTATTTACTCTACATTTTTTGAAGTGGTACAAATTTTCTAAACAAGAAAAATGTGAACAAATTTGAAGCAATTATCTCCCTCATGACATTCGTAGGAAATTAGAGTGAAACGACCAGAACTCAAAAGAAATTAATGGCTTGGCGTAGAGGATCCGGGAATTGGGGAAATGATGGAGGGGTGGGGGGTTGGGGGTTAGGGGGGAAGACGACTGAGAAGGGGGAGGAGGGGGATGGGGAGTTGGGGGAGGGCGGCGGAGGAAGCCTGGAGTAATCTTCCACTAGCGATCAAACGCCATGGCGAACGGAGGAGGCGAGGGAAAAAAAACTAATTTCGTCGCTTCCTTTCTCTTTTTAACTATTTCATCTCCCAATATTCAACCTTTTGGGGGCTTTTATTTTGAGACTCAACACCGGAGACTGCAAAAGAATTCATAATGGACTGATATGAGGTCGAGAGACATAATACCCTCCCTCCCTCCCTCCCCCGAAACCCATCCACTTCTTTGTCTCCCACCCCCTTTTCTCGTTGAAGAACGGCCCCCCTCTCCCTCACCCTCCCCCTCCCCCTCCCCTGCACTTCACATCTTTGAATTCGTCAAGAAGCGAATCATTCTGAACGACTGTGAGTTTGCAGGAGGGGGAAAAAAAAATATCAACGGCGATAAAAGCGAACGTAACCATTATCACCAATGAACCTCCTTCCCGGCATCCGACGTCAAGCTCAACGAACGAGACAAAGCGCACATGCAGCAGCAAATGCAATTACGGCCAAGGACGAAATGAAGCGAAAAGCCTTTGAATGCTGTGGAAATGACATCGGTAGAGACACACATCATCATCATCATCATCATCTCTTCGTCTCCTTTTTTTCTTCTTTTCATTTTCTGGCAACATCTAAGTAACCCGGAGAGTCACCCGAAAAGTCATAATGAAGCAAAGTATGGAAATGCAGAGAGAAGGGATGAGAGTGGGTGAGAGGCTCCAAAGGATGTCATGAAAGAACCAAAAGCTTTTGATCTATATTTGATTAATGATGGAAGTCCCTCCTAGCGGACCCTTATATTGGAACCTCCGGTGGACTTAGAGAGATCTCATTTCTTATTAGTTCTGGAATTATTAAACTTCCCTCTTTGGGGAGTTTCTTCTTCTTCTCCTCCTCCTTCTCCACCTCTTCTTCTTCTTCCTCCTCCTCCTCATCCTCCTCCTCCTCCTACTTCTTTCCGACTTCTTTTTGTGATACGAGCAAAGGAAATCTTCAAATTAGATGACAGATGGAACACTGAAAAAGACCTTCTCCTCAATACACATATATATTCTATTACTGTGACATACGAGGGTACACACACACACACACACACACACACACACAAAACACACATATATATATATATATATATATATATATATATATATATATATATATATATATACATACACACACACATATAAATTCTTTCAAGTGACAGTCGGGGCATTAGCAATTCCTTCACATAAGTCATAAAAGAATTTGGAGCCAAGTGCTGAGTACCTGAGGTTTTCCCAGGGCAGGCGCCTACCGCCCACCATACCGGTGAAAGTTGCCTGTTCAATGTAAATTTCTTCAGGTTGCACAACAAAGTGAAAGACCGTTAATGAATAGGCATCTGCAAAACAGTAGTTAAACATGGAAACAGTTCAAAAACAAAGAAATTCCACTTACATGAAGAGTGGTCCTAAAACTAAACCGCTAAAAAAAAGCAACTACATAATTTGTGATATTAAAAGATACCCTTCACAATCCAGTTATTCAGTTTGTATATACCTTTGTTGATAGAGTAAAGTATTAAAACTTCAGTATGAATTCAGTTGCATTACGATGGATTCATAATATAGTTTTTAACAATATCTTTACAAAAAGGCGAGTCTACTGAATATCTCCACTCAACACAATGATTACCATTATTCGCATGCAGAAGAGGAGCATCGGACGCTACTTTCCAGCCGGTCGCAATAATTATTTTAATTAATTCTGGAAACTTTTCCTCTCTCTGACCGATATATTTCGTGTTAGTCTTTACACGGAATATCATAAAGACATCCCACATTATCCAATGGTGAGTACGTTATAAAATTGGATTTCAGAATTGGAATTTTAAAATGTTTTAAATTTTCGGTGAAAAGAAACATTTCTCGATAAATGAGAAAACTAATTTATTATCATTGAAATCTGTAGTTGCCATGCACAAATTTTTGTTCTTTTGTCTTTTATAGGGCACCTAAACAAAATATCTTGGCTATTGAAATCTAAAAGCAATTTTACACTTTTTCAAGAAATTTGAAAATTCTGGGCCGGAAATTCGAAGTGTTCTTAAAACATATAAGAAACACAGAGAGCATTACTTTTAAACTGGTGGTTAGAATAAAAATAAATGTTAGAAGATAGATGTGAATGTTTCTTATGACAAAAGTTTTTAAACTATTGCCATATTTATGTACATTTACATCTAAAAATGGTGGAACGAATTCCTTTTTCTTCAACAATAAATATTACGGAAGGAAGTAATGAATTTAACTTTCGTAAAAGCACATATATCTTCATTTCAAGGCCGTACACGAAAAGCATCATTAACGTAGGGGAACCATAAAACCCTTTTTGGGTAAATTACTGGTTAAAATAACTTCTCAAAGGGCTCCATTTAAATGGTACTTAAAAGTGATGACAATGGGTTCCCAGTGCCATTCCAAATCTTTAATCTAAAACTTATAATACGCAATTTGATTAATTCTACAATAATATTAGGTAACACAGAAAATTCATAATTATATCATTCATCGGCTATGTAATCAAGCATACATAAACGTGTTCTTTAAAATAAGCGATGCCACGCCATTACTGATCATTAGAACGTTCAAAATTGATATAAAAAACTTCCTAACAGACTGTAAAAAAGTATCATCAATTTTTGTAGGACAAGTCCAAAATACTTCTTAACTTTCAGATTTACAGGTGATGCCAAAAGGCATTTGTGTGGTATCGAACGACCAACACTCTTTGTT
>NC_087216.1:1864701-1869701 GCF_015104395.2 Macrobrachium nipponense
CTAATCATCAAACATATCAAATTGCAGCCCTCTAACCTCAGTAGTTTTTATCTTATTAAAGGTTTAAGTTAGCCATAATCGCGCGTCTGGCACCGCTGTAAAGGCCAACAACACAGGCCACCACCGGGCTGTGGCTGAAATGTTCATGGGGCCCAAGCTGAGAGTTTCATGGGCGGTGGCTGGGATTTTCACACAGAAAACTCGATTTATTCATTTCTCAATTATTTCATTTTCATGTTATAGAGAATGGGAAGGCTAAGTGTCTCACTGTGATGAAATAGGAGGACTGTTTTGAAAAAGAAAAACAAATGACATCATTCATCCAATTTTCAATGTTCAGCATCACAGAAACAACATGAAGTCAACTATAAATCTGAAGCATAAGGCAACTTCTAAGTACCTTACTACGGTAACATTCCACTTGGCAGCGTGAGTGACGATCAAAATCTTTTTTTTTTTAATATTTTGGAATAGAAATGAAAAAGGGCCAACGATCATAACAGCCTGGTGTAAAAGTTAGAGCGGGGTTTAAAACTGCCGTCAGTTTTCCCCTTCAATATTTATCAGTTCTCTTCCCGCAATTGATTTAAATATTAGGTCCATGATAACAGGTCCTGTGGGTTATTCCGACCGCGGCCGATTTCAAACTTTCATAGTCACTTAACCTTTAAATCTTCACTCATTCATGAAGGGAGGGAGACCAGACTGCACCGCATCATTTTTCAATAACGGAGGCATTGAGGGAAAAAAAATTCAACATCACACTATAAACACTTAGCTAACACGTATAGAAAAACTTATGATTATATATATATATATATATTATATATATATATATATATATAATATATATATATATTATAATATATATATATATATATATATATATAAGTATTTTTGTGTTTGTATGCGTGTGATAAAAGAATCACTTACTTCAGTTACTATAATCATATATATATATATATATATATATATATATATATATATATATATATATATATATATATATATATATATATTAAAAGAATCACGTACTTCAGTTACTATAATCATATATATATATATATATATATATATACTAATATATATATATATATATATACATATACATACATCATACATACATTATTATTATTATTAATAATAATATAATATGTATGTATGTATGTATGTATGTATGTATGATATATATATATATATACATACATACATACATACTACATACATACATACATCATACATACATACATACATGCATAGATATTATTATTATTATTATTATTATCATCTTATTATTATTCAGAAGTTGAATCCTATTCATATGGAACAAACCCACAGGGGCCACTGACTTGAAATTCAAACTTCCAAAAGAATATGGTGTTCATTAGGAAGGAGTAAGAGGAGGTATAAGGAAATAAAAAAAAGAAGAGATCTCGCTTATTATAAATGAAAAATTCAAATTAATAAGATAAAAATGCATTGAAATGCAAGTAGTTTAGTAGTAGGGTAGTAATCATTGCATCTTCGCTTCAACTTTTGCAGTTCCAGTTGCACGAATTGCACGACATCCTCAGGGAGACTGATCCACAGTTCAATAGTGTGCGGGATAAAAGACTTCTGGAACTGAGATGTTCTACTACGGAGAAGCACATTCACTGCACACTGGTGCTGCTGTTAAGCAAATATGGCTGCTCTCGGCAGGAAAAGAGGATCAGGGCTCAATCTAGATTGTGAAAATTTCTGTTACCATACAACTCATGATGAATTGACAAACAACAGACCATTCGTCGATGGTCCCAGTCATAACTGGTATTGGGAAACAGAAACCTACCATCACGAACCACTCTATTGAAAAGAGATAAATCTCTGTCAGAAGCAGACATCCACACCAGAGAACACTATTCTAGTAAAGGAAGGACAAATGACCTAAACCAAGTTGCACTGATTTTATTACTTTATAATACCTAACTTTCCTTGCAGCATTTGCTGAAACTTTCATTAGATGTTTCTCAAAAGTTATGTGGATGGATAGACAGGAATATGTATATGTATATGTGTATATATCGCACATTTCGTAAGGACATGACTAATTAACAATTGAACAGCTGCCAAGATCAACTCATCACCTTCATCTTATTTTTCTGTACAAGGAAACTATTGAGGTACCTTTGTCTGTCTGTCCGCACTTTTTATGTCCGCCCTCAGATCTTAAAAACTACTGTGGCTAGAGAGCTGCAAATTGGTATGTTGATCATCCACTCTTCGACCATAACGCTTACCGAATTGGAACCCTCTAGCCTTAGTAACCTTCAACTTATTTAAGGTTAAAGTTAGCCATCATCGTGCATCCGGCACAGCTACAAGTGTCAATAACACAGGCCAGGTCTTGGCTAAAAGCTTCATGGGCCGCGGCTCAGAATTTCATGGGCCATGACTGAGAGTTCCATATAGCAATATATGCTGTACAGAAAATTCGATTGTGCCGAAAAAACTTCGGTGCATTTTGTTTTTAACATATTAAAGCATTGTAACTAACTTCATATAACAGAAGACTCAGAACAATAGCGTACTAATACCTATGATGGCAGTACGGCCTTCGTAGGCGAAGGTCAGAAAGAAAATGAGCCCCGAGACCAAAATGGTAGGAAACTGACACGAACAGGTCAACATGGCCGAACACCTATATAAATATTTGTTAATGATTAACAAACTCTACGGTAAACGAGCGTCCGATTTACCAACAAACTTCCCTCAAAAACGTTAGAAAAAGAGGACTTGTTTTAAGGGAACAGGAAAAATATCGTAGACATAAACATAGATGCTGACCAGAAATGAAGTTAAAAAATAAAATAAAAAAAAAAAAAAAAACATTTCCGATATAACACAATATTATTCATTATGTACATGTCTATTTATTTAAACATCTGTCTCTATCTCTTTCTATATATATATATATATATATATATAAGCAACTTTTATCCTAAGAAACAGTTGCTCTTGGTGTCTGCCACCCGGTCTTCTGCAAACACTTTGCGTTAAGGTCGCTTGCCTCAGTCGGCTAACCACGTAGTGGTAGTATTGACAGGTCAACAACACCAAGACTTTTTCGGGAAACTGGCCCCAAAACTTTTCATCCGACCCCCAGTAGATCGATTACCGGTTTCTTTCTGGTGGGGCCAGGGTACTCCCACCAGGTTGCTATATCATTTCGTTCAGTTTAAAAAGCTTGGCTGTTGGGAATGTGGGCTGAAAAAGAGATTATTTTCTTTTTTATTTTATCCTAATTAATAACTTGACAAACAGCTTCTACATATTTTCGTTTTACAATATACATACATATATATATATATATATATATATATATATATATATATATATATATATATATATATATATATAATCTACTCTCACCTGTAAGTGCTATTAATCATGGAGGCACCATTAAAATATACATAAAAAAATGCTTCTGGCAAAATTTCTCTTAAGCGTTTGTTTGTATGTATGTATGTATGTATGTATGTATATGTATATATGTATGTATGTAGTATATATATATATATATATATATATATATATATATATTTTCTATATACACAAATACATATGCATATTATATATATATATATATATATATATATATATATATATATATTATTATCATATATGTATATTACACATTTATTCATATATATATATATATGTGTGTGGTGTGTGCCTGTGTGTGTATTCACTTATATATATTGTCAGAATACTATGTCATTTCACTATTATAACAAGTAATCAAATACGAGATTACAAAGTAAATTAATCTCTAATGGTAATTAACATATTTGATTACTTGGTAAAATAGTAACCAGGCGTACCTTGACTACACACATACATGCATACATACACAGATCTCCATATAGACATATGTATTTGTATATATATACAATACTATATACACATAGATACACACATACATATATACAAATATACATACATACATGTATGTATGTATGTATGCATGTATGTATGGATGAATACAGTCCATGCACTCAAACAGAAAAAAAAATCATCCTACAAACAACCGTGATATAAAATAATATTAATATTAATCGCACCATTTTAAGAGTGAAAGCATGAAAACTTCCACTAACACGATCTCACCTGTAAGGAATTCTGAGAGAGAGAGAGAGAGAGAGAGAGAGAGAGAGAGAGAGAGGAAGCGCGATAACCATATCATTAATAATATAATACTAACATATTCGCGCGTCCGCTATCAGGAATATGTATGATAGTCAAACTGTCCCACAAATTCAAAGAAAACTCTCCCCATCTTTGCAAGAAAACCTTCAGCTGCTAACAATTTTCCGGCAAAAGTTGCCGCGCGATTTCTAAAATACAACGGTTTGTCCTCAGCCTCCCGCCATAAATATGTAAATACTGATGGCGCGCGCGGTGATGCGGCCCCGGAGACAGCATAAACCCAATGCCCCAGGGCTGTTATAAGGAATAGTTTGTCGTATGCTTCCTGCAGGGCATTAATTATGGATCTGCACGCCATAAAACTCACAGCTACCGTAAGGGCTCTGCCTGTGAAACGTGCGGAGTTATTTGAGAATATGTTTCCTCTTCTTCGTTTTCTTCAATTCCTTCCGCCGACCGAAAAAGAAGAAGACGAAGAAGAAAAAAAAAATATGCGCAAGGGAGGTCGCCTTTGAATTTGAGGTAAACATGGCGTATGTATTTAAGAAGGGATCTTTACAGAAATGTTGGACCGGAGTTAGTCCAAACCAAAGGCCCATTTTTTTCGATCAATTAATGAGATTTAGATGAATTTGCCACGGGGTCTCTCCCAAGTTCTGAACACACACGCACGCACTTCGGAAAAACTAATCACAGACGAACGGACTTGTTTGGAATGCAAAGGTTTTCAATTTCACTTACTTCCCAAAAGCGGTGGCTGCAGTGAATATTCAATTGGATTAATTTTCACCACGCCAGACGGACGCACTTAT
>NC_087216.1:1875382-1915382 GCF_015104395.2 Macrobrachium nipponense
TCGAGATGAACATTATGACTCAGACGTCACAACAGAATTAGAAATAATGCCATAAATTAGGGAACTTTCTAAGGTAGACAATAATGAAAGTGAGGTTGATATGGCTTGGATGTGATAGTGCCTACTGAGTTCATATGAGCACCAAAAGCGTTTTAGGACCCAGAACTATTTGGATAAGAACTGTAAGAGAGGAGGCAGGCAAGGAATGGATATTTGTTGGACGCGACTACGTGTGTGTTATATATATATATATATATATATATATATATATATATATATATATATATATATATATATATATATATATATATATATATATATATATATATAAAATTTTGTAGATCTATTCTTCTCCATTTTCAAAATACTTCACTTAAGCATCTGTAAACTACATTACTCACGTAACTTTACAACTTTTCAAAAGCAATGTGGTGCAATGCCTTATGCTTCGCAGAGTCATTGCAGTCGAAGATAAAACTTCTGTCTATTGATACAGCGATTCTGAACTGTAAATCAATCAAACTGAAGAAAGACAGTGACTGGAAATTTTATAACTTCACTTAAAAAAATGGGCTACGTACAGGGAGATCCCAGGCCCCGCCCGCCACCACACGAGAAAAATCCCATTCGTAATAATTTTGTGTTACAGCTAAGAATATGAAGCAAGTCTCTGTAGTACAGATCATTCGATAATGAACTATTATAAATATTGTAAAAAAAATTATTCCGTTTTTCGAAAGAATAATTACTTTTCTTGAGAAATATTCCTTAAAAGATAAGATTGCTAAGTCATTTATAACAACTTTTCAGTCATCGATACCCCTGCCAACTTTATTCACACACACACACACACACACATACACACAGATATTTGTGCGTAATATATATATATATATATATATAATATATATATATATAATATATATATATATATATATATATATATATATTTGTGTGTGTGTGTGTGTGTGTGGGCGCACGCGATATATACATATATATATATATAGATATATATATATATAATATATATATATATATATATATATAATATATATATATACACATATATATACATATATATATATATAATATATATATATATATTCTTATATATATATATACATATATATATTTCACCATAAAGATATAAAATGTGAACATCATTTCATCACAGAAAGGTGTTTAGATATGAAGAGACAGACACTAAAGCCGTGTTTTAATACATCACGATTAATGCTAATAATACAAGTCTACCATAAAAATCGGTCGTACATAACAAATGTCAATCTCTAGAACTTTATAACAGTTAGCGATGACAAAATATAGACAATATTTTGTCATAAAAATGTAATGCACTGAAATAATAATATTTATCATGCAGTTCTAAATTAGTTTTGTACTGAAGTTACCAGTATCCTTGTAATCTGAGGGCAGAATTATTGCCGTAAAAACGCCAGTAATGTCTAATGAATATAAATTCTCAGAAAAAAAGAGATAGCAGCGGAGTCCTACTTTAAAAGACCTCAATTTTCATGACGGATGATGGAACAAAATCCTAATGAACGGATACAAGAAATACTGACGTGAAACGTGATCGGAAAGCCCTACCCGTTTGGATCATATGTGATGCCATTAGGAAATATTTTGCGCATTAATTCACAAAATACAAAAGAAACGGTATTAAATATACTGAAATTTTTAGGCCAGAGAATTTTACGATCTCTCGCTGTAATAAAAATCTTAAATACAAAGCTTTTAAACAATATGAACCAGATAACTGTTAAGGATTTTATGTGGCGGTTCATTATTAGGGTTAAAAATATCCGTATCCAGAGATAAAATGCTATTCCATAAAACTCCGCGTCAAATGAAGCGCTCATTATCAAATGAAATGAAATGACGGAAAAACCACAACCGAAACCAAAATCATTGATACATGCCTATGGGAGTCTAAAGCATAACAATGAAATCGTTTTGATACTCATGGTAAATGAACCTCCAGACACCCACAAAAAAAAAAAAATTAGCAAGTATGCGGACAAGAACCATATGCCAGTCAAGGTAACAGAACCTTACAAAAAGAAAAAAAAAAATATTACTAAAACATGCGTCACACTGACCCCAGCCCCACAACATCTCTCCACTACAGCCTATATACAACAACAACCTCATGGCTCCAACATTCAAAACATGGACCTCCACCAATCAAATCTCAACATTGGACCCACAACCCAACCCCTACAATTACCACTTAAACCACTCCTGCTCAGACACTTTGAACCTTATTTACTCTAACCCCAAGACAAGTAACTTCCTAATTTCAATGATTTACTCTAACCCCAAGTCAAGTAACTTCCTAATTTCAATGATTTACTCTAACCCGAAGTCAAGCAACTTCCTAATTTCAATTATTTACTCCAACCCCAAGTCAAGCAACTTCCTAATTTCAATGATTTACTCTAACCCGAAGTCAAGCAACTTCCTAATTTCAATCTCCGTAACAAGCACTTAACCCACCCCGTTTTCATCGGTCTTGACCTCAACAACTGTTCATCTAAACACCTCTCCCATTCCATTCACCGGAAAAAGTACCCCCCTATGGTTAAAAGGAAACCACCTCAGGCAAAGGCTGACGTCGAAACTAAGCAGCGATGCTTCGCAGCAAACTTGTGCTTCCCCTCAGCTTCCCTCCTTCCTGAAAAAAGCACTGTAATTTTCTTCCGGTCTGAGTGTCATTAAAGATACCTTGGGGTCTGCGGAATATTTCTCCCTCCTCTTAAAAGTATTAAACGTTCGCTTTATGCGGCATCCTTAAAATTGCAACTTTTGTCTATTTTAATCACGCATTTCTTCCTTCAGAATTATTTCGAGCTTTCCAAGGGGAAATAAAATGGTTTCGCACAGCGATGGATATTTCTGAATAAAATATCAGGTGATACTTGAACAGAAAAAGCCGCAGTTTTGTCCTCGGCTTTTTCTGTCGTCATTAAAGCAGTAGAGTTACCATTCCGTAAATCCGAACCGGGCGGCGTTTTTCGCGCGGCGTTTTTCCCGTGATTCCGAATGTGCAGCCAAAAATCCATCGCATTTTGCCCCCGACACAAAACATATTTCATATCAATATTGGGTTCAAATATGACTGGCTAATATGAGCTGGGAAATAATTATGCAGCGCAGAAAAAAACTGCATTAGAAATAATTCAAAACTCTCATTACTTTCGAAAATGATGTCCGGGTGATTTCATCATGTCTTCTGCTGATGTGATAAAAAGGTGCTTTTTTTACGTCATTAAAATTTCATACAGAATATAAAATCTCATATTTCATCCATTACTGAAATTGATCTCGGAGCTGTATATGTAATCACAAGGTCATGTGATTAAATAAATTGCATATTAATCAGGTTGATATTAATTCATAAATACAAATATACATACTTACTAATTTATCCACACTCATTTACGAGTCCGTGTGTGCTTAGATATAAAATACATGACAAACAAACGCTAAGCGCATTTGCAGAGACTTTTAATAAGGCATAGAAAAATTAGATTTACGATCTATTAGAGCAAAGGAGTGTTGGCTAAACATGGCAAAAAAGTCTCTGATTTATGCAAATTGCTTGATATCGGTGCAACGGACTGGCTTACAATCCGTTTATGCCGGGCGACGCCCAGCGTGCAAGCTATCAATCAATTGAGGTGCCAAAAATGAGTTTTAATGATATCCAGTTATACAAGCACAAAGTGATCATTTCAAATGCAAAACTTCCACACATATATCATCTACAATAGCATCCTGACCGAAAAATACACAAGAGACATACACACGCATACCACCAATATAATATATTTATACATATAAGTAAATATACTAATTATATATATATATATATATATATATATATATATATATATATATATATATATATATATATATATATATATATATATTTATGCAACTAATCATATATGCATATACATTATGTGTATATATTTAATATACGTGCATACGTACATACATACATACACACATACATAAATACATACATACATATAGACAGATAGATACAGAAAATATCCAATCTTTTGAGTGACAACATAACTAGCAAATCAACTCCTCTGTTTTAATAAAGCCGTATTAAGTTCTTTTCTTGCCATAATATCAGCAAAAAATGAACGTTTTCTCTTGATTCTCGTTTAACTGACTAAATAAACCACGGGCCAGGTAAACGAAATTTTAGTTCTTATTTAAATTAGAAGTTTTGGAAGGGATATCCCACATTTCTATGATTTTCATCATATTTGAGAAAGGTCCAACGCATGAAATTCCATTTATAATTTCCGTTTTATTTGCGTAAAATCCCCCTTATAAACTAAGTTTCTGTCTTTTGTACCCCAATCACTATATCTTCTGTATATGATTTTTTCCAGTTGGCCAATACTGATTAGTTTTATAATTTTTTACCAACTAGTTATCATTTAACTATTTCATTCCAATACTCATGGCGACGAATTAACAAAAAGTAATAAAATATATTATTTCCATTCATTACACACTTCACGACGCCCATACTTTTATAGCATAATTCCAGTAATGTAGCCAATAGCAGCGTAAGCAACATAAAAACATTTATTGTGTAATAATAGTTCACTTGAACGTAAGTTCATACTGTTTAACATTACTGGAGTGTGTGTTAAGTGTAATAACTTCTGGATTTTATCATCGGCATAAAATCTGACGCTCTGCTTTAACAACAGGTTATCGGGGACAGTAGCAACTAACACATTCTGAAACTGCTTCTATAAGTAGCCATCAACTGTGACTGTACTAGATGTATTGAAAAGGAATGTTGCATCCAATACGCAAATTAATAGGGAAAAACTCTCTATCGCGAGAGTATATAAAATGTTCTAAAGGGTCCACAGTAATACAAAGTGTTAAGAGTCCGTGTATAATTTTTAAGACTTTACAAAAAGCTTTCGAACCCTTCCCTGGATTCGACAGCTTTTTGTAGTCTTAAAAATTATACACGGACTCTCAACACTTTGTATTATTGTGGACCCTTTAGAACACAAATTAATGTTAATTATGAAAAGAGGTTCTAAGTCAGGTTAATTTCTACTGTAAAGTTCAGTGCGAATCGAAACACAAATCTTTTGTGTAGCTTAACTATTGAATGAAAATTGAGGGGAAATTAAAGTTGTATCTATTTTCATGCCATTATTAGTAACCAGGATTCTACGGAACCTAACATTACTGCTGTAGGTCTGTCACGATGAAATACACTATCTAACGCACTTTACAAGCTTATTACAATGGCAAACTAAGGTTCCAAATATCAACTACGACCATAAAACTGTTGTATAACAAAGCAAAGAAAGGTTGTGTGTAATTTCGACACCGGCATCACTATTTCAATCAATTGAATCCTTTTCAACATACGCGTTGTTCTTCGTTCAATTATCCCTGAATAGGAGGTGGTGGTATGATTCATGCCAAGCAAATTTTGCATCATGTACTAAAATAACAACTGAGAAAAGTAAACAAGAAACTTTACTAGTATTACCACTCAATCTACCTGACGATTTACAAGCATTTCACCGCTGCAAGTATCGCTATCAGGAACAAGATTTTACGTAGTCCGTTTGGGTAAAATACCATCCGACAATTGAAATCTTTTACTATCGCTCTCAACAGCAATAAATGAAAATATAACGTACATGAATCCATAACTTGATTTACAAGATATTTTCACAAAAGTGAAATCATCCTTAGACTCTCACATTCAGTTGATATGTCAGCAAGAATAGCACTGACGAGTACAAAAGATATCTGATAGTCAAGATGAAATATCTGACGTCAAGTGTAAGATAAATATTGGAATCAAACCCTGAAGCATAAACATCTTCACAAAAGTAATTGATAAAAGCCCCCAGAAAGGAATTTAATAAAACACCTACAACATCGATATTCCAAAGAACACACCAATGCTTATTGAGCTCAGAATGTCTTCTCACGTATGACCCCAAGGAATTTTCTTTCATCCTGACTCCGGGGAAAACTTTTTGGCATGAAAATTCTTTGGATAGATCTCCACAGTAGGTCAAAGTCAACGATGGGGACTTGGTGGGGTGTTCTTTCGGATTACCGACCCTCCTTTGAATAGCTTCAAAGGTGCTCCCGACGAATCAAAACTGGCTGCCATGACACTGTTTCTCCCTCTCTAAATTTTGAAGTCTAAACTGGCATTCTCATTTTGTTACTGTAAATTAAAGAAACGAAGACAAATATAAGACATAATTTATGACTTACTTCTTTCCTTCTACTTCTAAGCTTTTGAAACCCTTCCTTCCTTCATATAGCAGAAGGGTTAAATTAGCTTTCTTCGTGGTTAAACTCATTAACACCGAAAATAATGATTTTTTTCAAGCCTTGACATGTCCTCCCTCATTCCATGTTTCCAGAAATCAACTACCTTATTATTTCCAAAATGGATTAAGGAATATGACTGAATTAGCACTTGTCTCCATATTCTAATTCCTGGTAAATAAGGGTTATTCAGATTTACAACCAACTAGATTTCCAAATTACGTACAACAAAGGAGGTGCAAAATTTAGAGAAAGAACAGAGGGTGAATGAGAAGAGGAAGAAGAGGCAAATAGCAAAATCATCGGGAGGGAAAGAATAAAGATGATAACAGAAAACTTCACTATATGGCGAAAAAGTCCCATTTTGTTTGTAGTATTATAATCAAACGAATCGCGAGTGTCCTGCTCATTCATACAAATCATTGCCAAGAGATATACCACAGAATGAGTCAAGTCATGAATCCAACTCTATTGAGCCTCGCGTAAATGTTAATGAGATTCATTTACGATTTCCATACTATGACAGTTGAATTACACACTCACGTAGAGTAGTATAATGAGCTACGAAAAGTCACTATTTTCAGACAATGCGCATCATATTTTAATGTTCATTTTTCGACAATGTTCCGCACAGGTGACACCACACATATTTCTATTCACAATGGGATGTGAAATTCTGGTGTAATTAGTTTGGTCAAATCATGTGCTTTTACTTGCGCTACTGCTACAGGCTTCTTCTACTTTCCATTGACGTGAGGAGAATATATCACAAGAACGTAACGTTCAGATTCCAAAACGTCAGTAATGATCGGAAAAATACTATCTTTTAGCTGTAGCAATAACAGTACCCATTTACAATGATTACTACGAACTCAGAAATTTACTTTGCTTTATGATATACGAACGAAAATCATTTATTTTATTAGAATCTAGAAGTTCAATGACATTTGGAAATAACATCGATATATACTCGAAGACTGCTCTAAACAAAGAAAATCATACTATGTAATTCCATGGATTAACAACGATAATTTATGTCAGTGTGACGACAGAGGAAAAATGATTATCTTTACTAACTTTATCCAGCTTTAAAATCATATATAGATATCATTTTCGCTGATTAACATTATTTCAAGCTCATCTTATTCAAATATTGTTTATAGTTATGGTTTGGTTATTTTCAGAATAATTCAGTTGTATATCAACTGCAAGGTCGCAAAACATCCCTCCTCCTAATGGCCAACTTTAAATTCCACTCAATAAGAAATCTATGTATTTTTCCGTCGAACAGAAAATGGAAGAAACAAATGTATTTTTCCGTTGAAAGAAAGAAATCAATTCGGGAACAAAGATTTTTTGAGACGTGGTCAAGGACATTCAGGGTTTCCTATCAACAAGGACTGGGGTTAATATTCACCTGTATTTTCCGACCACACCTACCTCATTTGAGTCGATCAATAAGAGTTTACTGTACATTCTATAAAAGAACTTATAGAACATGCGCTAAAGAGGATGGGCAAATATGACGCGCTTAAATTAGTTAGTTTATAAACGACTGTCTTTGTGAGGCATCAAAGAATATAAAACCGTGAAAAATTCATATACCTAAACCACATACAAGTACATAATACCAGATCCACTCAAGCTCACGTATCTATACAGTATACTGGGACCAAAAAACAAACAAACCAATATATACGTATATATATATATATATATATATATATATATATATATATATATATATAATAAATGATATACATACACACACACACACACACACACACATATTATATATATATATATATATATATATATATATATATATATAGTATAATATATCATACATACACACACACACACACACACACATATATATATATATATATATATATATATATATATATATATATATATATATATATACATACACACTATCAATTATACATTTTTCCTTGCTTTTAGATCACATTTATACGTCATTTGAACAAACCAAATATATCAAACAAAGAAGGATTTCCGACGTAGAACAAATGGTGGTCAAAATCTCCATACGGAACCATACCTCCCCCTATTTCTTTTTTTCAGAAACACGCCTATCCATTTTGTTATAAAAAAGAAATGGTATAGGATCAAAAGTTAAAAGTCGCTATAAACTGAGGTCTCAAAATAATAATAGCAAGTCGACTTACGCTATTCCCCCCATTTATCTAATTCACAGATCATGTTATCGAGTTTTGTGAAAGTTTGAAAACAAAGTTTCGGTTTCGGGAGTTTGGCATGTTCTTCGTATTTCCGGAAGTTCCATTTCCTGTGTGGTTTAAGCAAAGGTACTACTACTACTACTGCTACTACTACTATCACCATCACTACTACTACCACTATTACTACCTCGCTCACTCGGAACCTCGTTTTGGAAGGGGCTCCGTTCAATGGGCCCTTGAATAAACAATCCGAAAAAGGCGCTTTATTAGGGTCACCGTCCTAAGTTTCAATTCAGAATTCAACTTCCACAAGAGTCTCTTTTATGCTTTTATTTTTTTTTTTTTCCTTAAGTGTGCTTCTTTAAGGAATAACCGCTGCTTGAGGATTCATTACATGAATATCCCGTTTATGCTTTCCCCTAACGTAAACATTCTTATGTATCTCGTATAGTCTACCATACATCTATCTCACTCTCATTTATCATTCGCATTTACCAGTGTTGTAAAATACTCAACCTCTCTTCAATTCATTTTTTTGAAGCAAGGTTTTTAATTCTGTACCACCAACGCCGGCTTACAAACATCCATCTTCTGGCACTGCGTTTTTTCGGAATCATAATGAATTCATTCATCTCATATTTTGAGGCTACTGAGCACATCTTTGTCCTTTGCAAATATAATTGACGAGAAATACGTCAAGATCTCACATCAGGCGATCAGCTAACAGGGCAAAACATGGACAAGAGCACAAACTAACAAAGCACAGACATTAACTAAAGCCAGAGAGAGAGAGAGAGAGAGAGTGGCAGAGACGGGAAGACAAGGATCAAACCGCAATCCATATTGGCCAGCATTAAAACAAACCAAAAGTTCTTTAGCCAGGCGGCTCAACAATGACCGAGGGAACTGGAAACTGGCAAAGGGAGATCATGTGGCCAATTACAACAAATGACTCGGCTGCCTAGTTCGCTTACACCTTAATTTATTGCGCGGGCTACATTATGCGACATCGTATACCACATGCAGCGCGTGAAGTGGAGGATGAAATATGCCGGATTACTGATAACGAGATTATTATCGCTCTTGCCAGAATTTCCTGACGCATTCTCTCTCTCTCTCTCTCTCTCTCTCTCTCTCTCTCTCTCTCTCTGACATTTCACGAAAGATAAAATACTTCGGAACACCATTACAAACCCTTAAAGATTTAAACAGGTTATTTACCTTGAGCGAACATGACAGATGACAGACACTGACCATCACCTTTGAATCAACAGGGCAATTTTTTGAATGTCTAAAATATGAAAATAATTACCCAAAAATTATTTCACAACGAGTAAAAATAGACTTCGGTCTTATTATCATACACATCTGAAGTATATTTTACAAATTAGAAAATTATATCTAAAAATGATATTTATTGCAGAACATGACCTTATATTCATGTCAGCTGTCTGACTAAATGGATCCGTGATCATTCATCCTCATCACTGTAAGAGGTAGTTATTCATATATTATCAGCAAACACTAAGTGAGTCACTCATTCATTCTCAGATATATAATGGTATAAAATTCTTTATTGAAAAAACAAGAATGCTAATCCGGACCAATTATAAGAAAATACATTCATTTGGGCTGGTTATAGGACAATACATGGCTGAACATTTAGATAAACGAAAGGAAAAAGTACTAGAGTTCATATAAGAAAATATGTAAAAATAAATAAATAAATAGATAAATAAAGGAAATACTACTAAAGTTCATATAACAAAATATGTAAAAAATAAATAAATAAATAAATAAAGTAAAAAATGCGCCGAAGTTTCTTCGACGTAATCAAGTTTCCTGTACAGTGTATATGATGATCAAGCCCACCGAAAGAAAATATCTCTTTCGGTGGTCTCGGTATAATGATATATGAGCCGCGGCCCATGAACCTTTAACCACGACCCGGTTTTACAGAAAATGAAAAGCCGACAAAATTCCCGCTTATAAGAAAAAATCGCATTTCATGATGAAACAAAGCTCGAATTTACTACTTAATTAACCAACTCTATTGACTGTGTCTTGAAAAGAATTATCTATTCAACCCAGTTGCAGAAATATGGTTTTTTTCTTGCTTACATAAAGAAATTTGTATCAACACGCTCTATACGGACTCTGATTATTTTCATTTATCCCTTTGCTTATGATATTAATACGGTGATTTCACGTCGAAATACCAGATCCGCCGGACCTATCTGAAATTTCATAGCTTTACATAATATGTCCCACAGTCATTCCGTACGCGAATTCAAATTCACTAAGCCTACAACGCTCGTGAAACACACTAAGACGCTAAATGGGAAACAAAATTTAGGATTTAAACAGAGAAACTAGAAGTACTGAAAACCATGGCAATTATCATTAGTACCAACGAGGTTGCCACCTAAGTACCAGGGACAGAAATAACAATCACCACCAACAATAACAAGCTGGATAAATACCACACTTCATTGACCTCCATTACCAACGACATGGCAACGAATGGTAGTCATAAATAAAAAAAAAAATAAGATGCATGAGATTATCAATTATCGTTAAAAAGAAGAAGACGAAGCACCAGCCTGTAATTCTCGGGAATAAATCTCTGTAATTTGTACCAGGGGTGATGAAAACATCGACGCAGGTGTTGAACGAAAATGCAGCTGCATTTCGCTGGCAACCAAATGTACCATGATCAATCGCTGCATCAGGGAACACCAGTAAATATAAAATTGTAACCACATAAAATATTCAAAAGACACATCACAGTCACTTATGTAACTGACTTAATACTATGACGTAGCGCCACGGCAGCTAAATTCATGGATAACGAAGATATCGTTCGCTAAATGATTCAACATATATATTATATATATATAATATATATATATTTATATATATATATATAGAGTATAAAAAAAATTTGTTTAGATAGTGACCCACCCTGGGGTTTAACCTGGTATATGTCCACCGTTGCGGCGTGTTTAGTGTAATATCATAAAGATAATGAACCCCAAGAATTATTAGCCGTAGATAACGACCATCGGTACTTTGTTGGGGGTCACTATCTGGGATAGATGGAAATAAAATTATAATAAGGGTTTTATCAAGAGGTGACATACGTAAATTTTAGCCAATGATCTTGATCAGTGCTAACGCCCAATTTACAAGTTGCCAGAATAACGAATTGTTGCAGTGGTGTAATCCCAGCGATTATTGCGTCCCAGTTTTCAACTAGAACTACTATCTCGTCGATGGCCAATTTTTTTAAATTTTCATTGTCTAGATAGAAAGCATTCTGTAGCTGCAGCAAGTGTTATTTTATTTATATAATATATATAATATATATATATATATATTATAATTATATATATATATTATAAATAATATAGATATATTATAACATATAATTATATATTATTATATTATAGATATTTATTATAATAATATATATACATATATAAATATATATATATATATATATATATATATATATATCTATATATATTTATTATTAAATATATATATATATTATTATATATATATATATATATATATATATTATATATATATTAAAGGAGTTTCTGCTGAGTAATGGACGTCGAGTCGAAAGATCTTGAAGAAACTCCGCTGTTTATTTTTCCTTCGTGGCTTATACCTTTATTTATGGATTTATCACGTTCCAAACTTTTGTGATTCAGTTATAAATACATACATACACACACACATATATATATATAAATACATATATATATATATATATATATATATATATATATATATAAACTGTATGTCAAGCCTGACATTTCTGCCCCATAAGAGCTCTATCGTAAGCATATATAGACAGAGACTGACTACAAGACAAGGAAATATTTAACAAAGCTGAAGTAGAAAAAAAAAACTTTTGCAATCGCTAATTACAAAGCAGTAATACATAAGACAGGGAACGATTTGCATGGGAAGGAAGACTGACGGAAGGGCAGAAGGACATGACATTATGGGCTATTTAAATATATGTAACTAAATTACACGAAGCACACTTGTTAAGGGAGTGAACTTACATTAGAATTTCAGTCGTGAATATATCTTTGTGGAGGATCATCATCAAACCAAAATGCATAAATATTGACGACGCCTGATAGGCGCATTAAAATATGCTCATCTTAAAATAGTTAGGAGCAATTATGTGGGGCATATTGCAGAAACAGAAAAATTCTAAAAAGTGAATCAGATCCGAACATGGACCTGCAAAAAACAATATATCAGAGCAACTGCCGTCATTTCCCTTCCTTTTTTTGTTCCCTGTATAAATCTCAAGCTATCTACAAATGGTCCAAAGATATTTCTTGGGGATCTGTATAAGAAGACTCCGGCGCCTTTTTTCCCACATCAATTCTCCTTCACATTTGTCCGGACTTTTTCGCTTGAAACAATCAGTCACACGACCACAAAAGTTTCCTTCCATCATCTCCCACTTCGGCTGACCGAAGGAAAACCTCTCTTACGCCTACACCACATAGAACCTGGAATGGCATCCCCACGTCAGTTTTACGCTTTTCTATGTCCACACAACATTCCCACTCTTATATTCCGATACATTTGGCACGATTTCCAATATCCTCAATAGCCGCTCTTTCTTATCGAGCACAAGAGGCCTAAACCGTTCTATCTCTGCGGTAGAAAGAAATTCGCTTCTTTGCCTATGTTCGTAGGACCGATGGTAATCGCAGACCATCGACCTCCTAATCTAATCGAGAGCAAGGGATCCTGGGGATAGCACCCTTACGGTACACTGCCATAGGGATGCTTATCCCATGCGACGACCAGATGCCAACACCCTAAAGGTGATGAAAAATACGTCTGGAATTTCCATTTATCTCCTCGGCCGAGATCCCGAACAGACTCTTCGAAGGGATGTTCGAACGACCATTGATGTCGGCCAATTGCTTCTCGATGAATTCGTAAAAGGGCGAGATTCTGGAATGGAATGGCTACTTGTTGCTCTGGAAAAAGTAGGGGTGTAGAGTAAGGGACCGATCCGAAATCACTTTTTTATTGGCCCCCTTTTTTTATGGCCTATTCCCCCTCCTGCATTGATTTATCATCGATTCTGTTATGAGGGGTGTTAATGCCTTCTCTCCTCTATCATCTTTTTTGCTTGTGTTCGAGGTGTCTGTTTGTGGGACAGCGTCACTCTACTATGCTCTTGATAATCAAGTTCCACATACTCTTGGAAGTGGGTTTTACACTCTTTTGAAAGTGGCTCTTTCTTGTCTCGTCAATAAAAAGTGGGCAAAATAGATTATAATTGTTTGATTTCCTGATATTTTCTTTCTTTCAACATTAAAATCTTACCATAATGAAAGAGTTTATCTTCTGCTCTTTGCTTCTGTAAAAGATTATCATTATTTCTAACTACAAATTTCCAAAACTAAAAATTTTTTTAAATGTTCTTAATCGTCATTCTTTTTTTTTTATCTCTAATTCTTTATTATTTTGTGCTGAGGGATATTTCTACTTCAAAATAACAGACAAAACATCTTTTTCAGCTATTGTATATGCATTCCCTAGATTTTGTTATTCATCACCTCATCACAAGAGAGTGGAAACAGGAAACCCTATTCCCGGTGATAACATCCAATAATCTTAATGTAAAACAACTGGAAACGATGCTTAGAAAAAATTAACAGCATTTATGTTACCTGGGTATTATTTTTTTAATGCGGACTTTATGCGAGATATTCCAATGTGCACACAACTTAATTTTTTCCTAAAATCAAAACTATTTAGCTCCTGTTCACATCCCTCTATATATTCAATGAGCCGTTTTAAAAACTGAAAATAATTTAAATAAATTATCAGCCACTTCCTTTACAATAGAAATTGACTCATACGAAAACAGTTTTGAATCTAATAATTAAAGCAAAGAATGAATTTTGTGACGAAGTCAGAAAAATCATTAAATTGGATGTCCTGAACAATACTTCAATTTTTATTATAAAACCATAATTTTATATGCAAAAGGATATAATGTAATAATTCTAAAGTAGGCCTATTTTGCAATATGGCTTGAAAGCATGAAAAAATCATTGCAATATCATCAACAGTGAAACCTGTAACTTCACCACACTACCTTCCACCACTACCTCCTACAGGGGTGGGACTTGACGTCTCGAATCTCACGTACCTCCCTTATGAATATATATATATATAATTTATATAAATGATAAATTAAAAATATATATATATTATATTATTATATATATTATATCATATATAAAATTAATATATATAGATATATATTTATATATTTAATATAAATCATATATATATATATATATATATATATATGTATGTATGTATGTATGTATGTATGTATGTATGTATGTATATTTTGTATATATGTACATTACGATCATCTAAATTTGCAAAACTATCCTATTTTTGTTTGACGGATAACAGCAAGAATGATATTTCCAACAACTGAATAAGGCCAAACGCTCATTCATATGACTATTGGCAATCCTTAGGGACAATTCACGAGTGCTTAGATCCGTTGCCGTCGACATTCACAGTAGCCCAAACCTAAACAAGTCTCATAAGGCTTTGATAGACAATCTACAACCGCATCAGACATTGACTGACTTGGCAATTAGCCTAGCGCCGATCTCGTTAAGTACGAACAACGGAGTTAATACCAACAATTAATGCTACAAATGATGGGATTCGTTTCCCAGCTATCAATGGGGTGCAAGAATGGCCTGGAATTGAGCCCAAACGAACGTTCCAGGGCCGTCTAGGCCGCTTCCAGCTGGCCCTTTAAGCGGGGTCCCAACTCCATCTCCTGGAAAGTAATAAATAAGTTGACCAAGCCAGCCGTCAATTAGAGAGCTCCCTGGCAGTTTAAAAGGCTAATGGTCGTTACCCCGTAAATGTCACCAAGTGGTACCGTCCCTGATACCAGATCAAATTAAGTAGTTGAGATAAAGTCTAATTTACTACAACACAAGGCGGCTACGTAGGATAGTTTGGTAGCCCTCAGTGCGCACACAAACACACACACACATACACACACAAGGAGGGAGAGAGAGAGAGAGAGAGAGAGAGAGAGAGAGAGAGAGAGAGAGAGAGAGAGAGAGAGAGAGAACTGTTTTGAATGTAAAATTCTCATAGTTACATTCTTTCTCGCACTTTTGAAAATCCCATCAGCAAAAACGTTAGATTTCATGAGTCTAAAAGCAGTGCTCAATGGCAGTGATTCTAACTTTCGCAATGAAGGAATTTCACCAGTACTGAAAACACAACAGCTTTCAAATCAATGATGCTTTCCGTCAAAGCATTTGACACGTCAAGCAAAGTAGCAATCAATAAAAATTATTATCCTTCAAAGGCTGTAAAGTGAGGACATATATACAATATAAAAGGTACATGGAAGAACTACACTACCATTTTTTATGCTATCTTGTTTTCCCGTTTCTGCAGATAGCACAAACATTCAGAGGGTGAAGGCGGTTATTTTGCATATGATAATGAATGCTATCAACGTCAACATAGCGATGCTGATGTGATACATAAAGAAATAATACTATGAGAAAGAAAGAACTGGAATAAGTAAATAATATACATAAAGAAATAATACTATGAGAAAGAAAGAACTGAATAAGTATATATATACATATATATATATATATATATATATATATATATATATATATATATATATATATATATATATATATATATGTGTGTGTGTGTATATGTATATGAGTCATCACATTACCGTGATTCATATATACACATCGAGCTACAATGTCCTTTAATATCTAATTCGCTATACCTCGGAATAAAAGCTTCCACTGACGTCCTGGATTTGAATGGCTTCTTAGGTTCGCGCCTGGGAACAATCAAATCTATTATCGTGTAAAAAAAATTCCCCTTCGGTTAAGCATATATGAAAATATATTAATTCCGAGGTAGAGCGAATTAGATATTAAAGGACATTGTAGCTCAATGTATATATATATATATATATATATATATATATATATATATATATATATATATATATATATTTATATCTTTAGAGTGCCTCAGCTCTGCGCCATGGAATTAGTGTTGTGGCTTATTTGGCACCTTTGCTTTACCTGACCTCAATCGCCAAAGGAGAAAACTTCTAAAAACAAAAAACTTTTCATTTATTCACGGACAGGCTTCGTCCAATAAGGAGACGATTACAAAACCCTTTTAATCTATTCACGGACAAGCTTCGTTACCTTTAAGGAGACGATTACGATCGAAAACAAATAATAGTGATGGAGAACCGAAAAGTGCCATTAAGCAGATACACCGATTTTTTTTCTATGGTTAGCATCAATAAGCGTACTCCGAAAAGGTGACCTTTGACTATTTATGTGTCTTAATTCATGACAGTATCCAGTTCCTCAGTAACCTCAACTTCACATCAACATCAGGTTTCAAAGATTAACATTTACATTCAGTCAACATTATGGGAAAATTGTACTTTAACCAAGTACAATACAGTAGAAAATTATTAAGGTTATAACCTTATGACCTCAATTATCTTGATAAATATGTATTACTGATTATGCATCTTCATGATCTGCCATTAACTTTATGTCCCTAATTTTTGTTCTTCAAATGCCATCTTGTTTTATATCTCAGTTTAATAAAGGATAAGCGATAAGAAACATGAAGGCTCAAGATCACTGAATAATCACACATAATTTGGTGAACCAGAACTGGTTTCTGAAGTACTTCAACATCTAAAAATTTGAGCAGACAGCTACAATTCCACACTAGCTCGCCTTGCAAAATACCCAGTTCAGCTCCCACATACAACAGTAATGATTCTAACCCCATTCTTGAATTTTTAAAACTTGAACGTGTTGCCCCACTCTGTTCATGGCCAGACGCAAAAAGAATCCTGTAAATTTCTAAAAAGGCGATTTCTCCTACTGTAAAGGTTTACCGCAATTGAAATGGGCTAATTACAGTATTCACTAAGGCTGTCCAGTTTTTTTTTTCATTTGGCGGGGGGGGCGACGGTCCAGAATCATTTATACAACTCAAGATGTTGGTGTGAATGAATGTTAAAGAAAAAAAAAAGCGGAGAGAAGTAAGGACGTGGATTCTACTATATTATTACCGCTTAATTAATCACCACATTTACCAACAATAGTAACTTCTCACTTCTTGCAGAGTTGATAACACAAACGAATGAATTCCAAGGGCTGACAAAGAGATAATAGTTCCCTGATAATTACAGAGCATTTGAGAGGAATAATAACAAACTATTACCTAAGAAATCATTTCTGCTGAGACCGAGGACGAGTAGTTTGGTCTTACTTACCGTAATGGGCAAAGATATACCAATCGAAGTCATTACGAGATGTATGAAGTGATGTCTTATAATAATGAAACCAAACATCAACCAGTTTTTCATAAAGCTGAAGGGTCTCAACGACGGATGCTCAGTCATTACGTCACCACCATCATTCATATCATTCTTCAGGAAAGATTCTAAAGGAACACACATTCTCCAAGATCAATCCAAATACTAGCTTAGTTTCCACAAAATAGATAGCACGGTATGCATGATTATACATACATACATACATACATACATACATACATACATACATACATACATACATACATACATACATACATACCGCAAGAAAGAGACGAAACACGATTGCAGATCTTGGCCGGTGTCGGTATTATTGCGAACTGAGCCATCTTCAGAGAATTGATACAAAGTGGTAGAAATTCATATTAGTTCTTTGAAGATGACTTAGTTATCAATAAAGCCGACACCGGTCGGGATCTACAACCGTGTTTCATCTCTTCCATGTGGTTTTTTATATATGAAATCATATGGAAGAGTGATTACTTAAAAGCGCGCGCAAACACACACTCATACTATATACATATAGTATATATATACAATATAAAAATAAAACGCTTATTCAATATATCCAAACCTAATAGATTTATTAATCACTAACTTAAACGTTTTACTTTTGATATACGCTCACCATCCGACGTAAACAACCAGAGCAACTAAACCTATTAACTGAAAAGACTTGGAAGCATCACTGCATCCGAGGCATAAATATTCCCAACCGTTACACGAAAGTTCCATGAAAGGTGAAATATTTAGCGGTTAGACTACATCAGAAAACATTTCTCGTCAACAATCGCATCAGTCTTGTTAGCATTATTATTAACCATAAAGGTATACAAGTACGACTGTGATTCTTATAAGTTATTAAAAAGCTACTAATTAAGCTACATTTGCCAACCATCAAAACATCTTCACATCTTTAGACCGCATACTATCTGACTAATATTAACACCCTTCTGCGAAGACCGTGATGCAGAGCGCTCTACATCCACAGCATAGTCAGCCTTCATTCCCTCCCTGATGTAAACTTACCATCAAAGTAAACACCGAAATAAGAACGCGAAAATAAATGAAGCCGAGAGCGAAAGGCCACAAAGTGATATACTCTGAACAATGCAAAGCCGAGCCCCGTGCATTTGCTAATTTCATCTGGGGAGCTAGACTGATGGCACCTGTAATGCTACCACAGATATTTCAGCGGTTTCATTGAGCGATATTCTTCGTAAATTTATCTGTCGTATTTGGCAGTAATATGGGGCGTGAAGGTGACGGATGGCGGCAGAGCCTCTCCCCGAGTTCCTTTGAAGTCGAGGCACCCTCATAAGAGCTCCCGCAGAAATAGCCTCAGATTATGTTCTTAAACAAACTGAAATATATTTTATTGGCATATCTTTCTTCTTAATTAAGTCATAGACTTTGACAGATGCTTCGCACCTGGTCAAACTCAAGCGGCGTTTATAAATCCCCAAAAACCTGAGCCGTGTCTTGGGAACGTCTTGTTCTGCATCGTCTTCTCTTCCTTCAGGAGACCGAAGACCTTTTATAAATACACGCACTTCTCTCTCTCGTCAATCCTCGTCTTCCTTCTCTCTCTCTCTCTCCTGTACGATCATTTCATCAATCACATCATATAAGGACAGCTATACTTTACGGCTGCATAAAGAACTCGGGTTCTTGATGCACTGAGGCGTAAGTAGCTTTAATGAAGATAATGAATCACGAAGAACATTTAAAGAACTCGGCAACATGCTAGTGTTCGGAAATGACGAACTTTTTTTTCTTTTCAATTTTGAAGAGACACTTTCATCATTACAAATGCCAACTGAATCTTTGTAAATGTTCTTCATGTAGTGACAAAGTAGTTGTTCAAATATAATAGGAAAGTACGGCCTCTGTATATTAATATATATATATATATATATATATATATTATATATATATAATATAATATGTAATACTAAAACACATCACACACCACACACACACACACATATATATATATATATATATATATATATATATATATATATATATATATATATATTATAATGCATACACTGTATACGAAATCATGTACATACAATAAGGATAACTTGCATATTGTGGACCTGCTTTTGCGTATATTACATTTAAAATTATTAATTGTGTTAAATATAATTATTAGTATCAACAGTTTGGCATTACGTAGGAATGATCAGACTACAGACAGCGCCTACTACAAGCCAAATAAAGTAATCAGGGATAATATACTGAGTAAAACGACCATTTGATATCATAATTAGAGCTATAAATGTTTCACTGATATACAATCACTCTGACTCCGAGGTCATCCTTCTTATGGCATTAATGTATCAAGCTTGGTAAAAAACCCAACACTAACGCCATTATCTCACTCTCCCCCCCACACCCCATATAGCCTCACCACCTACCCCCAACCCCAACCATAAATCCACCTACGCACCATATTGATCTATGTCGCACTTCATTCTCATGACCAAAGCACTCTTAGAATCTGGTTACCGTCTTGGCTCGTTTAGTAAATTATACTCTGCAAAAAAAAAAACACTCGTGACTAACTGCCCCGTGGAATGCCGCGGGAGTGATTAATCCTGTTATGAAATGTATGTGAAAAACTACAGACAACACACTTTTCCCGTATCATTCTTGACTTACTACGTATTCTGATTCTGACAAATCACTATTTTAAATGAATGTTTTCATTAGAGATTATATATTGACAAAAGGGATACTTTGTAAATAAGTTTATCAAAAAAATATGAATAATAGTTTCACATGAATAAAAATTGACACAGGCCAGAATTTAAATATTTTATATGGTTAAATATCATGAGACTTTCGGCAAGTGCGTGTCTAAATATTCAATCGTTAAGTTAAGTATATCTTAGTTTTATCCAACCACTGAGCTGATTAACAGCTCTCCTAGGGCTGGCCCGAAGGATTAAATATTTCTACGTGGCTAGGAACCAATTAGCAACGGGACGTATACAGCTTATTGTGGGATCCGAACCACATTATATCGACAAATTAATTTGTGTCACCAGAAATAAATTCCTCAACTTACATTAATGAGCGTAAGTCCACAAATATAAGAATCATGTGCAACGTACCTGATTCTCCCTTGAGGAGACTACGTCACCAAAGAACTCGAAATGATATCAGTGCAGAATGTTATGAAGTCGAGTTATAGTTCGATTTGAGTTTTCTTTCCCATTTCTGAGAAGTATTGCTCGACAATAATTCAGGTCGCACATGAGCAGTTGTAAACTGTTGCAGAATATGATATTTTTATCTTTAAGACCATTGAAGAAAGATCTCATCAGCAGATACTTCGCTGCGCTACCTGGTAAGTGCATATAAATGTGAGCAAAATTCTTAATTTACCTCGCAGTTTTTCTTTAACATACAGAAGGATTTGGGAAAGGACAGGCCTACAGATAGATATATAAGATACAAGTTCACTGACCACAACATATACAGTTATTACAATTACAAGTTCTTGAATATGGTCCAACAAAAGTACATAAAAATGCGCATATACTGTAAATCTTTAGAATAAAAAAAATCTAAACTAGAACACCTGAAACCATGTTATATAAAATTTTCAGCATTTTAATTTTTACAATTAGAACTTATAATGTGGTTAAATAAAGGAAAAATTTATAACCACTTAAACAGAATCTTAACTACGAAACTACGACAGCTTTTCTTTGCAAAACAAAACTGAACATATACTCTGGAAAAGGACACATTGGCGTGTTTTCCGAATCTTCGTATCATCACAGTAAAACCAAAGTCCAAAATTAGACGAATATCTAGTGACTTCTCCAGCGTCGGTGGTTAGACTAATTAACAGGATTCATAAAGCGTGCAAATTGATGAATTGGACTTAAGTCCCTGTTAAGAGAATAGTTTATTCTATATTGTACGAAGAATGACAAACACGGGTCGCTTATTCGCGGTTACTTTTGCAAACAACAGGTCAGCTGGCAGTTTCCGTGGCCTTACTTAACAAAACCGTGCTTTCACACGATGCCTCGAATTTAGAGCAACCTGCTAGAAGGTTAATCTGGAAGACATGTGATACCTGGACCTGAAGCAACCTCTAGGAAACCGTTACTTGATACTATTGTCATGGGATGTTCTGTAACGCTGGGATGTCTTCGAGTTCTGAACAAATATAATATGAGTCACACTGCCCTCCTAGCTGTGGGTATCACTCCTTAAAGGTTTGACGACAAAGCAATACAATACCAGTTCCCAATACCGGCTGGAGACAACCTTTATGTTGCTTTCAATACAGATACTGTGACACAGAAGCATGTCCATAATCTTTGATATTTTTACCCTAATAATTCTAGATCACATTTCAAAATTATTCCTCCCCATTAACGTCACTACTTCTGACAGCACTCATTTTAAAGACTGCGATTTCTTAGAAGTCCTTTGTTTTTCTCATCTGAACAAATTTCAATCCCTTTAACCAAAGATGCTTTGTGCCTAGTTAAACTGAAACTAGTTCCGTGGTGCTGGAGCTGTTGAAAATTTAAATCTAAATATACACCTACAGAAAGACTACAGACGTTAGCTACTTCTCATCAATCACGAAGGTGGATTCGAGACAGCAAAAACATAAATTTTAAACCAATAAAGCTTACTCTTGTAGGCGTTCTTTATTACGTTGTGAAATGTCTTAATTAATTTTCCGCTAACAGTAATACTGACCTTAAATACGGTTACAGACTAAGTTCTTTCCTAATGCAGAATTTACCGTTGCTCAATTTTAACTCGTATTACACAGGAATATGTTGTATTTGTCTTTGGTGGTAATCCAATAAAACTTGCCTTAGCCATAAGGTCTGACATTGTCAGTTGCTACTCTGGTTTATTTCTCACACACATACATATAAAAACACATTCATATAAATAAATAATTATAAATGTATATATAGATTACATATATAGATATATTATATAAGATATATATATCTATATATATATATAAATATATATCAATATAGATATATATACATATATTATATATATATATAACATTATATATATATTATTATATATATATAATTATTTATATATTATATAATAATATATATAAATATATATTATATAGATAATATATATTTAGTGCCTGCGTGATTTGTCTTAATGCTTTTAATGTATCTGGACGATATGAAAAATGATTCTATTCCAAAGTCAAGATTTAAGTCAAAGTTAAGGTTTAAGTCAAGGTTAAGGTTTAAGTCAAGGTTAAGGTTTAAGTTAAGGTTAAGGTATAAGTCAAGGATTAAGTCAAAGTCAAGGTTTAGACAAGTTAATGATTAAGTCAAGGTTAAGGTTTAAGACAAGGTTTAAGTCAAAGTTGAGGTCTAAGTCAAGTTTAAGGTTTAAGTTGAAGTCAAGGTTTAAGTCAAAGTCAAGGTTGAGACTTATTAAGCTTTTCAGTCTTGAACATTGTCCGTAAATGTGGATGTGGTGTAAAATTACTTACTGAAAGGGATTCTAAGAATTTCACCAAATCGATCTGAAGAAACCTTCAGGTTACTAAAAGGGCGTGAAATATAAACGAGGAAACCCCATTTAATAAATAAACAAGTAAAGAATACGATGCAGTTTCTTCGGCGTGATTGAGTATGCTGTACAGCGAATAATGCTGAATGAAACTCTCACAACCGACCCACGAAACTCTCAGCCGACGCCCATGAAACTTTCAGCCTGTTGCTGGCCTGCGTTGTTGGCCCAATAGTGGTGCCAGATACATGATTATGGCTAATTTTAACTTTAAACAAAAACTACCGACGCTACAAGGCTGCAATTTGGTATGTTTGATGACTGGAAGGTGGATGATCAACATACCAATTTGCAGCCCTCTAGCCTCAGTAGTTTTTAAGATCTGAGGACGGAACGGTAAAGTGCGGACGGACAAACAAATAGCCATCTCAGTAGTTTTCTTTTATAGAAAACTAAAAAAGAACCAGGCAACGAAAGAGGGATAAATGTTTTCTTCATCGCATCGGAAAGGATGAGTTTATATCGTAAAAAAAATAATAAACAATATCAAAAGACATTTTCAGCAGATATAAATGTTTCATTCGAATTTACTTCGAAATGAAATCATACTGGTCAACTTTATCAAAAGTCAACTTTGAAACCGAATTTATGGGAACAGAACAACAAACTTAATCTTTCCTCTTCTAAAGAAAAATACTTATACAACCTATTTGGAATAACGTTACTAACCGGTCATAAAGATGCCGGAAGTAACATGAACACTGTTAATGATATCGTACTACCCAGTTTTAAAACAGTTATTAGAAATATTAACTCGATCTGAATGCTGTGCTTGTTTCTATATGCCTGAGCGTATTGAAGTAAGATAACCTCCCAAAAATGTCATTTTCCAGTTGTTGAATTCATGAGTTTTTCGACTGATTCTTACCATGCAAATCCTTTCATCGTGTTCAGGTATGATTGACAGCTAAATGAAATTAAGTAGGTTAAAAATAAAGCAACAGGAGTGCCAACTGAACCAACATAAATAGCATAGCACCTACACTTAATTGACAGTCGGCCTACAGAAGATCTTTCCCTCTGTTTTAATAAAGTCATAAAAATCGATTAAACAAGAAAATAAGGTTTGGGCGACCACACTGTAATCCACCATTAGGAACTAACTAAAGACAATCGTTTCAACTCCCCATATAAGACCGGCGCTGAAAAGAATCAACGTAGAAATGCTAAAACGACAACCACAGAGAGAGAGAGAGAGAGAGAGAGAGAGAGAGAGAGAGAGAGAGAGAGAAAAGGCAACTAAGAGGTGAGCGTAAGAGACACTGTGCCCTGTTCCGAGACGATCAGCCGCCTTTGAGGGCGCAATAGAGCAGAAACACTCGATAGGGCCGACAGAAGAACAATAATGTCTAGGGAGTCTCTTTCCCTATAAAGACGCATAACAAATGTCTGCGCAAGACAAGAGTTCTATTCTTGACGCAGAACACTGCCACTGAACCCTCGAGCCGCCAAGTCCTGCTACATCCTTGGGGGGGAGCGATCGTGCCCTCGGAGACGCATCCAGTGGAAAAAGCAGTCTTGACTTCTCGTTCTTCCCTTTACTTCCTTCCGTCTTCATATTTTTATTTTTTTTTATTTTTTCTCATCTACTCTCCCATTTCCGAGATCTTATACCACTACGGGAAGTGATTCTTCTTTCATAATGTACCGGTCTACAGTCGGGTACTGTTTACTTATCCCTCTCTTGCATTTCGTATCCGACTTCCTGTTGCGGATTCTTTCTATTTTCTACCACTCCGATCATTTTCTCCATGTTTACCTTTCTGTTTATGTTATTTCACCTTCATACTTACCTCCAATTCCTGGTAGTACACCCTTCCGATTTTCTTCATTATCCCATTATTTCTGTTCCCTTTCTCTTTCCTGTATTTCAAAATCTCGATTTTTGCCTTCAATTTCCAGTTGTTCAACCAATCCATTTCCTTCAACATCTCTCCCATCTCCGCAGCGTTATTGCTCCCCCGCCTTCTCTTGCTCTTTCCTCGTCCATCCTTCACCCTCGATCACCTCAAGTTTCTTGCTTTTCCTGACATCTTTGGGGCGTCAAGGTGTGAAAACGTCGCCGCGATGGGAGCGGCATTGTTTCATGGCATTTGTTCCGTTTCGCATCATTCTTATTCATTCATATCCCTTGTTTCTTATATGATAATGCACAAAAAGGAACAGTGGCGGTAGGATTAAATCTCCCGTCAGCAACAGAAAGCATAACAATAGCGTATTGCTAGCAGTGAACGACAGTGACCTTTCTTCGGCCTAGCTCTTCCCCAGCCTTCCTTGAGGTGAACCCTATTCGCAAATCAATCTTCTCTTATCCTCGCAATCTTCTCTTATCGAGGATATGAGAAGCACCGCGAAGAATAGACGCCTACAATAGGCCACACACGACACATAAATCGGTATACATAAGTTGAACTGAATTCTAAGCACTGTTTATAAAACAGGGGCTATGGAGAGACTACAGCATACGTATTGTGGTCGTATTTTGTAAACAATAACCACAAGGTTTCTTTTTCTTCGCATTGCTCTTGCCGCTACCGCAAGTTTCTTGCACTGGGTTTTTGCCCCCATATAGTTAGTCGTTTTGTTTCTGTTTTTCCTCTCTCCTTCTGGACTTTCATCTGAACATCTATTGTTTCTTCTTGGCTGTCATAATTCTTTTAAATTCAATGTACGTACATGAAAATGATTCTGTTCTGAAGTTTTTTCACCCCTGAGGAGGAGCCTTGAGTTCATGCTAATGCTATGTGTATTGTTTGTGCGATGGACTGAAAGAGCAAAATCATAACAAATGAAAGATTGACGAAAGTACGTGTTGAACCTTATAAAAGAACATTTGCTATCATATAAAAAGATTTTCACCTTTCTTTGCAGGTAAACTGGAGTCTAAAGAAGATAGACACCATTCTGCTATGAGAAATGAGACTCAAGATTCTTCTCATGTCTGTGAAAAATAGAGATAAGCATATAATTTTCCTTGAGAATAATAAGAAAATATAGAAGTTAGGTCAAAGGCCAAGCACTGGTACCCATGAGGTCATTCAGCGCTGAAAGGTGTGACAGGGAGAAAACCTCGCCGTTGCACTATGAAACAATTGTTAGGAGAGGGGTGGAAAGTAAGATGAAGAAAGGGAATATGAATTGGGGTACAGTAAAATGAATGAGCGGGGTTGCAGCTAGGAGCCACAGGAACGCTCCGGCGGCCCTACCCCCCTACGGAGATTGTGAAGACGAGACCAAGAAAAATGCAGAACTATTTAATATAAAGCAAAAGAAGCTTAAGCCCAGCGAAGGAACTTATGTTTCTAGCGACCGGAGAAATTCTGAAGGAGATCTACTGCTATTCTCACAGAACCGAACGAAACGAAATAGAAGAGAGGATAATCTTGTCCTCCACCAAATTAGAGAAAGATTAGATCTTCCTCACCTAGAAAGAGACGAAGTAAAGAAGACACTTGTCCTGCTTCACAAATACACCACAAGACAGAAAATCAATACGAAGATCTTTCTTACAGATGTGGAACGGGTTATAAACAAGCTTACCTTTTTATTATAGAGAAATAAAATTTTATAAAATAAAATCACATCTTTTAATCAATATAAACAAAAGTAGTTTACAGTTATTTGACAAGAAAAGGCTCATTTAGGCGACTAATTATCAGCATATTGTAAGTGTCAAATTTTTTCTAATAAAGATCAAAGTCGAAATGACATCAATTTTCTCCTAAAAAGAAGAAATAAGAAAAACCACCGATCGTTCGTCTTCAAAAAGTGTGAGAGGACTCTCGGATTTAACTGATCCGTACCTAGCATATAACAAAAGAAACTTGAAAATAAAAGCTCTTATTTTCAGGTGATAATTGTTTTTACTGCAATTAGCGGTTATGAATGCAAACAGTACATCCGTTCAGCTGTTAAACATACTAAAAATGTTGTCTTCCCGATGCATTTGTTTCCATCACTGTCAACTTACTCACCATCCTCAATTAAAAGCATCATCGTCCGTCGTCCATCTGGTCATGATCAAAGTATTTTTTAATTACTCTCCGGCTGTCTCCACACCTTCCTTTACCACCACCACCACCAGCAGGACTCCTACTCCTCCTCCTCCTCCTCCTCCGTCTCTCCTTCTTTTATTAGGAATGGTTTAGCAGCAAGAGGCCAACATCAAGAGGCCAGATCGGAGAGCCATCCCCCGCGGTGAGGACTACGTGACATTAGTTGCGTTTTTGTCTTTGCCAAAGAGAAGGCCGCGTCAGAAACTGACCACAGCGATACGTACCCCATGTTTTTTTTTTTTTTTCCTACAGCAGCTTTCATACACCTGGTCGAGAAGTTCAAATCGACAGGTTGCCGTTGGAATAATAATATTTCCGAGCAATTTCAATCGCCAGAAAAATATTCTAATCTGCTCACTCGGGAGGGTCACGTCAACCCGTCAAGGAGTCATTTATTAACGAAAGCTGCTTCCCGGACTTCCTTGTAAATTCAACGAGATAGTCCCGCTATCTCTCCGGGCAGACTTTTAATTCTCATTTGTTATAAATATCTATGAATTTCATCTTATACTGAAGCCACAAACTCCCCATAATAATATACCTGTACCTGAAGAACGTTTATATCTGCATAATACCGTCAGCATTTGCCATCTACGAAGAGAGGTATTGCACTATGGGTCACACTGCTTACGCATTCTGAAAAAGGGACAGACCCAGCTATGTAGGTGGTGAAGTTGCTGTAATACGAAAATGAAGACTACAAACAGCGTTAAAGGCTATAGTGAAATTTTTCATTATTTCGTTGAGAGGCAGATCAAACCTCAATAAGGCATGTAATTCATACGATAATTTGTTTTAACTCAACTATTTCCTAATTTTACACATCGATATTTCCAGGTATCTGTCTCAACTTATACGGGCTAAAAGTATTGAGCCTGTCCAGGAACTTAGCAAGATTGAAGTTTTTTTATGTAGTTGCAGTTCCATTGCTTAGTTCAAAGGTCTACTGCAGCCTAATAAAAATAAAATTACGTATGAAGAGCATGCAGATTCTAGAAGTTATTTCATAAGAGAAACAAAAGCAATAAAACATTAAGATGTAATTTAGATTTGACCAATAAATCTATACGTAAACCAGTTAATAAATGAACCTACACTTACTCCACAAATACGAAAAATAAGCAAGAAAGCATCGACGGATTCATCACTAGTACATTCCATCAACAACGATTCCAAGATGCATTTGCCCTGTGGTATCTGTCAGGTGGTTATGCAGACGGCGCCACGCTTACGCACCTAAAAAAAGAAAAGGACAAACTTGATAAAAACGAACGAAAAAAGAACGACAAAGACGTGACACAAATAAAAAAAAAATTATCATAAAAACCGAAGCACCCATGTTCTCGCATGGAGGCTGACCAGGCACCATATCACTCACTCTCTCTCTCTCTCTCTCTCTCTCTCTCTCTCTCTCTCTCTCTCTCTCTCTACGATAACACGAGCGAGAACCCCAGGAAAGACAAGGGAAAAGCAGAGAGAGAGAGACAGAGAGAGACAGAGAGAGAGAGAATGGACGAGTGACGGAGAGAAGGACGAAGGAGTCTTCAAATGGTGTCTTGCAGATTTCATGATGCCTTTGCGATATGTCGGAGAGTGACCCCCTCTTTCGCCGCCGTCGTCTTCCTTTCTTTCTTTCCCTCTTTCTCTGGGAGCTCTTTTGTTGCTCGGGGTTATGACAGTCCGTGCGTCTCACTCACTTCTTTTTGTTTAGATCCACTCGATGCAGTTAAATTCATAACTGCCATAAGACGATAAGCATTATTTTTCATTTCTAACTGGGGAGATGCGGGATTCGATGCACCGAAGATCCTGAATAACATGGATTTGTTCTACTGATGGAAAAAAGCATTGGTGACATCTTCGACTGCACTTGCCTAACTGCTGGGTTTACTTTTGATGTCACGGTCTTAAAATAGCACATCACGAGTAGCTCCTCTGTGTTCTACAGCCTTGCACAACCTACTGTCAGAAGATCAGGTTTTACAGCTAGACAGCTGAACACAAGGAAAGACATGCCTGATCTGAGTAGCCCATCTAACACTGCTAGTGGTAATAGGGGTCGTAGTACTAAAATGAAAAGACCTTCCTTCAAGAAGTGTTAGCTTTGATAACAAAAAACTATTAACTAATGCAACAACAATAACAATAATTAAATCACATAATACTGCACCACAGCTTTTATCTAATAACTGAAAGAGCAATGAAAGAACGAGACATCAATCCCGACATGAAAATGCACCAAGGATCCAAAATTATCTATGGTAATAAAATCCGAGTGGATCTTTCTTGTTTGTCCGGCCCGGGTGGGGGCGGGGTGGGGGGGGGCCGCTAGGTAGGGGGATCGTTTCTTTATATAACCCGTTCACTCAAGTGTTTACTTGCAAGGAAATCTATACCAAATTAAAAGGAGAAAGCTAACATGACAAAGTCCACTCAAAAGGAGTTGTCTCGTTCCCGGGAAGCATTTTCACGAACTGTAAACGAGTGCCGACCCTTCCCTGGAAACGTAGGACGCCATATCTTAAAAACTAATCCTAGAATCTTCTTGAAAATAATCTCACTATGTTTCCCAGACCCACAAGAGTATCACACCCACATCACTTAAAGTATTTAACTTTGAACTAACCTAACCTGACCTAACCACACCTTACCTAAATAATCTCTTTATGTTTCCTACACCCACAAGAGAGAGACCACACTAACATCACTTAAGTATTTAACTTTGAACTAACCTACCCTGACCTAACCCCACTTTACCTAAATAATCTCATTTTGTTTCCCACACCCACAAAAGTATCACACTGACGTCACTTAAAGTATTTAACTTTGAACTAACCTAACCTAACCTATCCTAACCTAAACTAAAGCAGTATGGACAAAAAAAAAAAGAAAAAAAACAGGGTCAGGTGCAATACTAGTATACATCTCGGGAACTTGGCCCAGGGGGTGATGTACGCACTGAATGGCACCATTGATGCTAACTCATTCTTACGTCTTAATTTGTGTTTGCTTGCATCTCTGACATTTTCTTGTTCAAGTTTGTCAACCCTTCATCGCCTGTTTTGCTACTCCGCATTTTTATTGAACTTTTTTTTATCCTATTTTCTGAGCTGGATAAAGAAAGACATTATGAAGCCCCGAATTCCTGACAGAGCGAAAACAGTAAAACTGGTTATTAAGAACATGCAAATTTATACACCTTAAAATTTACGAGCGTAACCTACATTTGACGGCATAATGAGATGTGTTCATTTACGTAAACATTCGCTTCGATGATCAATGAATTTTAATTCTACTAACTTAACGATTCATTCTTTATATATCGTAAATTTTATGTACTATGGAGCTGCTTTTAGCCAATTAATCAGACTCGACAAGAACAGCGCTAACACTAAGGTTTCTTCGAATCCTGTAGAGAAAACCCCACACATGAAGCCAATAAAACCCACTTATTTATCAGCAAACTTTTACAGAACTGAATACTTACAATTACATTCTAGAGAACTTGACTGTAACTAGTAATTAGAAGAATATAACTAGTAACTACTGAATATTTATCTTCATATTCTAGAGAACTAGACTATAACTTTTAATTACTAGAATATAGCAGTAATTACTGAATGCTTATATTCGTATTCTTAGAGAAGGACTGCAAATAAAAATTACTACAATATAACTAGTAATTACTGAATATTTGTATTCATAATCTAGAGAACTAGAATGTAACTACAACAGAAACAATACTTCACTTGGATCTTATACGAGGAAATGTAGATCACTTCAGATACTAAATCTGAAAATTATGGTATACGCCCATAGATAAAAGGTAAACTCCATTTGTATGCTTGATTAATATCCCCCGAATATAGAATACTCTGACGTGTCGAATAGGGACACGCTACATAACATATGCTACATGATTTTAGAATTATCATACTATGTATGTATGTATGTATGTATATATATATAATATATATATATATATATATATATATATATATATATATATATATATATATATATATATATATATATATATGAACAAAACAATGAAGCACTCTCCCCTCATCACTAGTAGTTCCAAGAGAAAAATAGCCACTATTCTTTCTTCTGTAACTGTTGAATCAAAGAAAACCATCAAGTTCGGAAACTCTCACGGCATTTACCAAATCACATGTCTACACAGAAAAATCATCAGAAAGAGCACAGCATCAAAGCATACATATTTCTGTTTTTACCTTAGAATCAAGCATACGAGTTCCATTGCGTGCAGTAGCTATCGTCTTCAACAATGGCTCTATATGAAAGTATAATACCCTCCTCAGGTTATTAACAGAATTTAGAAAAATATCTGATTAAAAAGTTATCACTTTCACGCCGGGGGTCGTTCCAATTAATACGGTATGTTTTTTCATTTTAAATTATTCAAAGAAAAGTAATTGAGTTAATCCTCTGTCGCCTATCCTCTGGTGTACACAAACAATACGTCGAAAGTTTAAAGCAATTGAAAACATCAATGTGCCTGAAATCTCAATTTGATAATGGAAAATAAAAGGTAAACACAACTATTCAACAGTCGGAATTATCATGAGTGGTTTCTTAACTCCGTTTGAAGTTAAGGCCTTTTTTTAATGCTAATTATCTGCTGTAAAAGTAACGGTGATTATAAAAAGAACATTGCTTTCATAATCTTTCATAATCTTTCAAGAGAACCATTGGCACTAGAAAGTACAAATAAGAGAACCATTGGCAGTATGTGCGTAGACATCTGATTGATTTATCGCCGTAATTTTCGTGTGGAGAACTGCAAAGAAACTGCTATTCCCCACTTCAGCTACTATTTAGACCAGCTACTTTTCCTTTGCACCAATATTAACTATCAAAGTTGCAGCTTCATGCAGCTCCACTTTCTCGAGAACACACTGCACTTTCAATGGATACTTCCCCTTACTTAAAGCAACCGAAAAAAGAAAAAAGACTACACAGTATTTATGAACGCATATTCCATTCAACTAATAATAACATATCAACAATCCTGGTGTATATACATATCACTGGCGTTAAAGAAATATCTGAAGGACGAACTGAAGGCGAACACCGTCTGGCATCAGAGAATAAGGCAAGTTATTTATAGGACCTTATCTCTCATAATCTCTCATATGATCCCTTACATACAGTAACAATGTAAACAACAGCCTAGAAAATACAGCCACTGCAACTGCGTTATTTTCGGTCACAATACATGGTATCGCATGACTATCTTGGAAGAAACAGTACGTATTGTTATGAATTGATTTGAGAAAAAATTATATGAGGAGTTTGCGAAACGAATACTTGTTTAATTCTGTGCATTTATATATAGTAGCGAGGAGAAGAGAGAGAGAGAGAGAGAGGGAGAGAGAGAGAGAGAGAGACGATGAGAGAGAGGGAGAGAGATGAGAGAGAGAGAGAAGAAAAGGGATATGAACTGCAGCAAACAAAAGGGGTCAAATCAGTAATTTTGAGAAGTTATACAGCACAGGTATATGCGATATAAAACAAATAATGAAAAAGAAAAAAAAAAATATTTTTGAATACACAAAGGTTCCTCTTCGACATAAACCAACGCTCCTCCATTGTCCCGAAGTCATATATTACCAATAAATGGCCTGATAAAAACAAACGATAATATTAAAAATGGAGCCCCATAACCTTAGCCCGTTAACCCCCTGCTACTTGTTCCCCATTAACTCTTCCTTATCCTCACTCATTTATCCCCTTCATTTATACACCCTCGTTTATTCCTAAGTAAAACCTTGTCTCCCCATTTCGGGTTCGGCCCCCCCGCTGGGGCAAGAGCTCCTGCGATGGCCTACCCCAACGGCACCGCCTAAGTGGGTGTTCGCATGGACGTTAAACCATTCCTATAAATAACCAACGAGGGCTAATAGTCTTCAGGTATGCGAACGACGCCTACCTGTCGTTCGCTTCGGGACACCTTTACAAATGGCAGCTTCTATTTTCAAGAAATTCACCTCTGGTCTTATTTTTTTTTTTATTTTTTTTTATCTTTACCTATTCCGACAGCTTCAAAGTGGGAGTTTACTTCAGATATCTATGGAAACTACATCAAATCAATAATAATTTTCTAATTATCGAGGCAATCAAATGTGTAAATACCCTTCAGGTACAATTTTTTTCAAAAATTATCAATGGAACAAACTGCATTGATAACTGATATTTCGGCAAAAATAAGTAAGGAACACAACCCGATAAAGATGCCCTACCATCCATTAACTACTGAATAAAGGATGAATACCATGTTACATAATATAACTGAAATAATTAAAAAAACATATTTACACTCGCTCCGTGCCCTTATAAACATCATCGGAAGAAAATCATCCCAGTTACTAACATAGGATCTTGGACAATGCGCGGTTATCGTGTCATAAATATTTTACGTTGGTGACTAGAGATAGCTGCAACATAGTTCTTTGTCAAAAGGTGCTTAAACTAGAGTAAAATGACACCAAGAAAATTTATCTTACTCCGCCTTTACTTTGGTCTTTTTAGGAAGTTAAAACTGATGGGAAAACATGATCAAATGTCCTCAGAAGGTGATGCAGACCCACTGAATTATATGAATACTCAAAACCCGTGGATGATGAATGATGGTTATGAAGAGTGTCTGGTAATTACGCAAGAAATGAGGGTATGGTAATATACACAGCTCGCTAAGCTCCCCAATGGCGACACAAAGATTGTGATTTTAAGAGCAAGCTCCCAAAACTCAAAAAAGATACCCAATGGTCTTTCCCAAATTGCTCAAACTGGTCAAGCTGAAAACTTCAGAGTACCATTGGCAATACTCATTCCAGCACATTGCGACATAAATTTTGGAAATTTGATACTGAAAGAATGGACGGTTAACACGAGAGCAAAAAAGGATGGAAATAATCTTCAAAGTGTAAATAAATCGCAGCTAAATGTAAGGCCGATGATTATTTATTGACGTTATCGTCACAAATGAAAAAAACTTAAAAAATATAGCTGCACCCATTTCTAAAAGTAGCTCTAGAACAGGGGATAAATGCAAGAACTGGCTCGACAAAGTAACTAGCCTCCCTACACTGATGAACCAAGAAAGCCTCAATCACTCGACTGGATTTTGCTATCGGCAGCAGATGGCTAGCTATAGTAGATTCACATCAACCGTGCATTTGACATCTGGGCCAGTCCCTTACGACGCTCCTGATTGCCTATTGATAAGCCAGTCACAGGGCTGGAAACTCTCAGTCTCTCTCAAGAGTTCCACCTCTCCTAAAAGACGTAAACCTCAGGAGAGATGGAACATACATCCTGCCTATGTGAACTCTCGAGAGAGAGACTGAGAGTTTCCAGCCCTATGATTGGCTTAACAGCAGCCAATCAGGAGCGTCGTAAGGGACTGGCCTAGACATCAGATGCACGGTTGATGTGAATCTACTATAGTATGGCACTAATCACATAATGTTTCCTAACACCCCTTCAAACAATTTTCTGTAATAACATGAAAATTCTTATAGAATATAGTACGACAAACATATTGAAATGTATATAAAAAGAGAGAGATGCAAAATCGACTTTTCCTGTAGAAAGAAATGTAATGACATTGAATGAATGAAAGGCAAATATAACTTACACCTTTCGAGGATTGTGAGGACAATATATTCATTACACAAGCAACGACGTTCACAAAGCTTAACCAACGAGGAATAATGATAAAAGATACAGAGCCTAATGACCTTCTGTGTTCTTTACACTCTACTCTAGATGTTCTGAAGTAACACTTCCACGAGTGGCAACACCAGTTTACTTACTATCCATAAGAGCTGGAGTGGCAATTAACAAACCTGTTTCCGGGAAAATGTTCAAATTACTTAACGAGAGAGAGAAGAGAGAGAGAGAGAGAGAGAGAGAGAGAGAGAGAGAGATACAATAATATAAAGTAAGAATACTGAATATTCAACTTTTCCATACGGTAATCGAGTACTTAATTCGTTACACTCAGCTTGCATACATACATACATACATACATTCATACTATATTATATATATAGTATATACATATATATATTTGTGTGTGTATAATTAACAAATTATAATTATACGTACAGTACGGGACCACCCGGAATAAAATTTCAAGCAAGTCAAATACGTTCAATTCTTGAATGCTTACGAAGGTTCATAATTCCCGCACTATGCTTCATCATTCTATCCAAACCAAAGTTTGCTTTTCACTAGGACCAATCTGTATGAAGTGATTCAGTGGAGTTTTTCCAAGAGCTTCTAACGTTTTGTTTCCTTTTGATACGACTTCATTAAATTAACTTTAAATCTAACATTTTTCAAAGGAATTACTTTTGCCGAACGTTTCACTCTCGTGAAGAATATAATTATTTCGGACAAACTTCCGATTTTTATGAGTTGTGTCTCTCAATTACATACCGTGGCACAGGTTGCTCCTTCTCTGTTAACTCTAGATTTTTCTTCATTTAATAGATTCTCGTTAACCGTGAAGAGGAAATCAATAAAGTAAGAAGATAAAGGTTAGTTTATCTCATAGACGGGCCATTACAAGATCACACATGCCACTAGATTTTCCAAAACATACCAGTAATTAGAACGAACTACGTCAATCCCCTGATGTTCAGAAGATTTTTCTGGCTATTCTATAAACTACATGTCAACTGCATCTAGAAAAATTAATGTAAATTCCTTATCTAACCCATTCTCAACCTGTCACCAACTAGCCTTCGCACGGAAATACAGGGCGATGAAGCGTTCTTAAACGTTTTGGGAGATTTAAGGAAGAAGATATAATAAATACAAGTAACAAATGAGCCGAGGAAACATCGAGTTTCCTGTACGGCATATAATACTGTATGATACTCTCAGCCGCCACGGTAGAAGGCTACAATTTTGGAATGATTGATTTGGAGGGTTCATGACCAAAATTCCAATTTGCAGTCCTCTAGCCTAAGTAGCTTTTAAGATCTGAGGGTGGACATACAAAGTGCGGACGGACAGACGAAGCCATCTCAACACTTTTCTTTTACAGAAAACTAAAAATGATCTGGAATGGTTCATGGACATCCTAAGGAGTCTGGAAGTGGTATCTTAGTTAATGTAAGAGAACTGTGTGTCAGTTTATCTGAATATCAGGAAGACGTTCGAAAACAGCTTATTCCTACTAAATCAATTAAAAGTGCATCACCGTGAAAGAATCACCGAATGTTCCGTGGACATCTGGAAGACAAGTGGACATACTTCCAGTATATTCCTTGACTTTCCAGAACAGATCAATGAAAACGTCGTGATAAAAAGCAACATAACCCTAAACTTCAATTTCAATCAATTTTTCTTCTGCCTTGTCTTCAATTTACTCTTTTCATGCCTTGCATTCAATTCAATAAATGAAAGGGGTAGGGGGGAGGGGGAGGAGGAGGAGGAGGAGGAGGTTGGAGGGTAATCAAATCAGCGGAAAAAGGGAAAGAAAGGAAAAAAGAATTGGAGGCATCTAATCCTCTTGACTTTGGGGGCATAAAACGCCCACGTCCTGGAAGAGTGAGAGAGAGAGAGGGAAAAAAAGTGAATGAATAATGTAAGCTTAATTGAGACGCAATACCTTGGGGAAATCACATCGACTAATGCATTTCAAGAGAAGTGACTTTTGAATTAAAATTTCGAGAGAAAGGGAAAAACCTACAACTTTCTGATAGGATGATTATTCATCTGCAAAATGAATAAATTATTCAGTGTAGTACTGGAGACGCTCTCGTGACTTTGTACTACTGAATGAGATCGAAAGTATATGAAAAAGCTGTGTATTTGTGCGAAACTCAAAGAAACCATTACAGCCTATTCGGATTAAACAAGGCATTAGTAATCAGAGATTATTGAAAGAATTTATTGTGTACGGACTTGATGGCGCGCGTTACGCTGTGCTGAAACCCGGCGCTCCCCACCCGAGCCGGACAAACAGGTTCGTAGGAGGGTGGATGTGTCATGTTTCCCCTACCCTCCCGATCCCCTACTTACCCTGCCCTGACACGGAAGACCAACAAAATAAGATCCAGTAGGATTTTATTATTATAGATTATACTGCAAATGAAAGTTAAGTATATCTTAGTTTTACCAGACCACTGAGCTGATTAACAGCCCTCCTAGGGCTCCGGCGAAGGATTAGATATTTTTACGTGGCTAGGAACCAATTGGTCACCTAGCAACGGGACCTACAGCTTATTGTGGGATCCGAACCACACTTATTCGAGAAATGAATTTCTATCACCAGAAATGAATTCCTCTGATTCCGCGTTGGCCGAGCCGGGATTCGAACTTCGGACCAACTGCAAATGAAAATTCATATACTTTTATATACAGAAACTCATATATGTACGTGTCTTATAGAACACGATTATCATTCAAACATCAGGACAAAATCCGCCAAAAAATCATCAAATGGTAAAATAACAGATGTAAGAAGGACGATTGGATAAGAAAATTCGTAAATTATAATAAATATTTTGTTTCTCGGCGTGAAGTATACCGTAAGTAATATCACCATTGGAATTAGAGGGGTCCAGTGGTTCTCACTAAAGGGTGGGGGGGGGGGGGGGGGGACACCCAAACCCAAAGAGCTGCCGAGTCATTTTTTAATTCTGATTAATGAGATAAGTTGCCATGAACACCTCATGCATACCTAGGTTCAACAAACAAGATTATGAAAAATCTTTAACAGAAACATTGGCCAGACCAATAACCTACCTTGGGGGTAATGGGCCAAGGTCCAAGGGGGTGGGGTGGGGGTTGGGGGTGGGGGGGGATTACCACTAACTCCCACGCCCTTACATCTACCGTATTTCAGCAATAATCAATGAAAATAAAATGCCCAATTTGTAAATGGCTAATGACCTTGAAAACAGGTCGGGGTCCAATTTATTTGGATATAAACAATTAACATCGATCTTATCAAATCTAATCAAAATTTGAGAAAAATACAACGATGCTCTTTCAATGGACTTGTAAAATAATGAAAGAGAAAGATAAAAACGGATACCTGCAAACAGCGTCGGAATCAGAAGACCACAGACCTAGTATAAACGTCGTAAATTTTGAGATTTCGGCAAAACAGAAAGTGTCATGGGATAACAATAGAGGATTCTTACCAGAATACGTAGTAACAATCAACAAGCTGACACAGTTATGCAATGAAATTCAACAAATATGATCAACCGATTTGGAACACTCTCAAAAATAATATTAGAATAATATTTCTATCTAAAAAATGAGCTGGCCGCAAGCAAAAAATTTTCAAACACTAAGAATAAAATTTCCTAAATACTGATCAACTCGAATATTTTCTAGTCATGTACATCACGAGAGAAATGCACAGTTATTGATATATATATATATATATATATATATATATATATTAATATATATATATATATATATATATATATATATATCTTTACTTAGCTTATTTTCAAATAGCAAATCAACTAGGTAACGGTCATGTGATCAGTATGCGGTACGAAACATGTATCAAGTGGCTAATCTCTATGAACTTTTTGTACTTACGGAACAGAAAGTTCGGTGTGTGGCGATAGAAAATTCCCAGCAAAATTACGTAGCATTGTTTACCAGCTTAAAAAAATCTATTTGCTGTGAACTTCGTTGGGGCGGAATAGAGCGAGCAATCCGACTAGAATTCAGGGAAGAAAAGTGAAAAAGAAGTAAAATTAGGTTTATTCCCTAAATATATGTCACCTTTTTGAGTTACAGGTGATTGGCTCTATGTGAAGAAGGCCCACGGCACGGGCAATCCAAGGCCTTTTTTTTTCCCCGGTCGTGCCCATAGAAAAGTAGGAAATGTTAAGAAGAAAGAAGGATGGGCTTAGTTTCCCCTTAAAGGTAGAAAGGTTATTCGAGTCAATATGTCGTCAATAGCGGAAAAGAACCGTCAACGAATAATGCAATCAGAGATTTAAGTGAAAGCCATCCGGGACAAACATGAAACTTGTCATATGACCCTAATTCATAAATCATATCCTAAAAACCGCGGGCTGTATAAAGGCCTCAGTGTTTAGGATATCATTATAATATGTATCATGTTTTTAGTATTAGTAACTAAAGCTCTATATGCGTGCGCTGCAACAGTTTCTTTTTGTCACATCGCTCTGATATAAACAATTTTTCGTACTGAAAAATTCCGATAAACTACAGTTAAACAGTCTCCCACCCAACTGAGTACCATAATTCCACATTTACTAACCTGAAAACTGCAACATTCG
>NC_087216.1:1917882-1922882 GCF_015104395.2 Macrobrachium nipponense
ATCCTTAAACCAATGGGTTATACGGTAATGTATTAGTAGGAGTTACTGCTACATGTGAAGCACGAGTTGAGGAGGAGGAGGAGGAGGAGGAGGAGGATGGAGGTAAGACGAAAACGAAGAGGAGTACATGTAATGGTTGTTATGGGGGTCACATTACACTTTGTTTATTGGCTCTCGGATACCTTTGGATCGGCTGGATTTTTCATGATGGAAATCAACCGGCATTAATACTTCAAGATTAAATTGGCATTATGATTATTCAAGTTAATTAAGGAAGGCACGAACGGCTCACTTATTAGGCCAGCGGAGCTTGTACATTAATTGACTAATTCATATTTTTGAGGCGGCCATTCATTATTTTCGTCGTAGATACGGAACGCATTTGTTTTAATGTGATAACAAATTAGACAAATGGTCTCCGCCCCCGGCCTCCTCCCGCTATTAATCTTGCTGAACTTGTGTTCCGTAGGGTGTTCACTTTTGTTCAAGCTCGCGTTTCCGCGACGCTCATGCTACTGATGCTACTGATGCTGCTGCTGCTGCTGCTGCTACTGCATTTGCCTTCTTTTTCCCTGCTACTTGCTGCTTTTCCACTTTTTTCCTCCAACGGCCGCTTCATTAGTCACGAAAAGAAAACGAAAAAGGTCACTCATTAGACCGGCCCTAATCCGTCACGGCGGCTGAGGAGACCATTTCTCTAAAGGAACGGAGATCATGAATATCCTTCGCTGATGAAATAAAAAGAGAAAAATGAGAGCGCTCCCCTGGGGGCAAGGCAGGATACCGACCAAAGGAATAAAAACATAAAAAGGAATCTCACTCAAATTCCAAGCATGATTTACGCTCACATTTCAACTCCAAATGGAAGCGAGGAAAGAGGGGAAAAACGGATGCAATTCGTGACGAACTATGGGTAACGTGTTTATCCATAAGAATATAAATCATAAGGTTGTCATACTGCTCGGCGGGCTTTGAGTAGTAAAGGTTATTCCTATTAAAATCATTGCTTGCTTGTGTGTGTGTGCCTATAAATGTACATATATATGTATATATGTATGTGTATTTATACATATATATACATAAATATACATTTATTTATTTATACCCATGTATGCTTACTGGGGTAATTTTATTTCAACGATAATTGGTAATATATATATATATATATATATATATATATATATGTATACATATATATATATTATATATATATATATATTAATATATATATATATATATATATATATATATACTTAATACTGATCCGCAAGTTGAAATCTTTGAGAGCTACACAATGAAAATAGACTTGAAAAACGATAACAAATTGGCAACGTAGCCTTCAGCTGACAGGATTCAAAAGCAGGAGACTTAACAAATACACTATAAATATCGCTTCACTAAAGGTAGTCGCGACTTACTGCCGATACCGTTAAGATCGAAATAATCATTAGAATTGAACTGAATATATTTACTAGGGTCTATCCTGTGTAACAAACCAAATCAGTAAACAGAGGTTGGTAACTATAAAAAGTGAAAGTTGGAAGGACATCTTTGGGCAATATTAACCACACAATAACATATATTTCCATAATCTTTTTTATGAAATAAACGATAAAAAACAATCAAAGAGTTAAGTTTTCTCAAGTGTAGAGTACTGTTTAGACACTTTTCTCCAGAACTCGAACCATGCACAACACACTATACACAACAGTACTTAAAAAATACAAAGTTGATAATAGACGATGTTTTCCAGTTTGTGTATCTACCACTCCAAAGACCAAATGCTCGTGTATCTTAATTCATATTATTTTAAACAAGAAATATAACGAATCGCTCGCTCTCTCTCTCTCTCTCTCTCTCTCTCTCTCTCTCTCTCTCTCTCCGTGTAGATAAATACAAATATAAACACACATAATTATTTGTTGTTTTTGAGAGACACACTCTCTCTCTCTCTCTCTCTCCGTGCAGATAAATATAAAAATAAAGACACACATATACCTTTTTACATTTTTTTCTTGTGTGTGAGAGAGAGAGAGAGAGAGAGAGAGAGAGAGAGAGAGAGAGAGGCAGTTCATCTTCCAATCCCGGGAGACATAAGAGGAGGCACAACCAGTACTGACACACGCCGCAGGAAGTGATACATGCGTTCCCCCGTTCCATCTGATAACCCACTGATAAGGCCTACGTACTGAAAGGGACCCCTGATAAGCATGTAGCTATAACTCATCGGGTTATAATGGGCAGCCTGTGTCGATAAGCCATAGGCCTATCACGAGAGCTTCATGTCGGCGGTCAGGGGGACAGATTGTTGGGAACCTGAGGACAGTGAGACAGAATTTATTTCATTGACTGGGACGACTTTTCTCACAGAAGAGAAAACAGGCCATCTTATTTTTCCGATTCACGAAAACTTAAAAATCAAGAAGAGCAAGACGAATGGGCATTTGATTGACAAAGACAACTTCTGTCTATTGTACTCTTATTGAAGAAACTGCAGGGCATCCTAGGAATATGAAGAGGCTTAGTAATAGTTACATATCTCATCCAAATCAAGTCCGTAGGTTTCATTACAACCTTGATAATAAACCACACCAAACACAAGGACATGGTTTTCAAGGGACAATTAGACGATATTCTCATTTTCTGGGATCCTAGAATGGAAAACGCACGACAAAATTCCTTTTCGAGACGTCTTAGACATATAGTCTATAGTAAACCCACTTTCATATTATCCTACATTCACTTTTCAGTTACCCTGATGTCTCATACTAACCTTTCATGACGATTTGCTCTTCAAAATATTGAGGCTTAGAATTTAAAGTGATTTGTATGCAGGTATCATCTTTAAAATACCCATACCACATGATCCAGAGGGCGCTATACATTCCCCACCAAAATTTCTATGGCACTTCATAAGCTAAGCCAGCAGATACAGTTAGTCATAAAATCAAAATCTCGAACCTGAACAGCATTAAAAAGCCAAGGATGTACCAATAATCATTTTTATATCCAGTTATCCCGATACAATCGACCAACGGGAAGTTAATATTCAACAAAAAGTAAGTTCCAAAGATATGAATGTATACAGAATTCCATTCCCAATTTGATGTCGAATTTGGCATTTACAAGTAAATATCGTCCGCAGAGCATTTACTCAGTATTAATATTTATTCGGAGATAGAGACCAAAATTCTGATATTTTCAATCATATAAGTAATTTGAATCCAAGTGTCGACTGAATCTGTCACGAACTGCTTCCAGGAGCAACTGTCGGTTCAAAGGCCAAGAGATATAAATCTGCCTTAATCAAACGGACAATAGCTAAGAATATCCCCCAAGGGTCTTGGAATTCCGATGCCATTGATAACATACTTCTACAACAAGCATTGAACACTGAAAGGAAATATTTTTGGTCAAACACCACCAAAGGCCGATTTCAACGATTCTCCAACAATACTAAACCGCATCTGTATGTATTTATGTATGTGTGCATGTATGTGTGTATATACATACATACATACATACATATATATTTGTATATGTATATATATATGCACATCCAATCTATCTTTAAATCTAATGCTTGTCTACAGAGCGGTTTCGAAAATATAGTGGGGAAACACCAAGCATTTTTGACAGAAATCACTAGTCCCATGTCCTTCCACCTTCTCTCTGCGACACAGAACAGTTGACTAACGACCAGAATCATAATTCACTGATTAGCTTATCACAAAGCTCCTACTGTAGGACCAAAGGCACTATTAATACACATACATGAAAGCACATATATGTATGGATACTATACATGTGTATCTAATATAAATATACATATATATATATATATATATATATATATATATATATATATATATATATAGAGTTGTAACAAGCTGCTATCCAAACGTAATTATAATTTTTATGTTCTCAGATATTCAAATGTTTATCCACGTGTTTGGTATGCAGAATATATATATATATATATATATATATATATATATATATATATATATATATATATATATATATATATATATATATATATTATTCTGCATACCAAACACGTGGATAAACATTTGAATATCTGAGAACATAAAAATTATAATTACGTTTGGATAGCAGCTTGTTACAACTACACCTCCCCACTTTTTGCGCGAAATTTGATATACATAAAACATAAAAACTGGCGCCGTGGTGTGTGTAGTCACAAAGGGTGAAATGAAATACATTATTCCGAAAATCTACGGGATAGAAATCCCACTTCGGGGACTTTAACTTCATTATCTGGATTACTTAGTTAACAGAGAAACCCAAACATGGATTCTTGCTTTTCATGTACAGGGGAATTATAAATTAATTGAATAATTGCATTTCATTCTCATTTACTCACTAAGCTTTGTTTTTTTCCAAAAAGCCTCCAGAAATGCTGAATGAGATCAATGTTTAAGAACGGTAACGATTTATTATGGAGGTGAACTAAAACCTGAAGTCTATATCTTAGAAATACTGGTTATACATTCTTGTTTTTATCATTTCTTTATCTTTATCATTTGTGTAGAAAATATATTGACAAAGCACATTAACGAAATTGAGTAAAATGATCGCGGTGTTGGCAATATTTAGACTCGCCTAATCGAGGAATATGCTGGTAATTACAAGATTTACAGACATCTATAAGCAGCTGTATTTCTTGAAAGTATCGACTGAAATACAAGAAACCCACGTTCAAACCTTACATTGTAAAGTAGTAATAGAATACTTATCAAAAACAGGTTTAAATCATCTCGAATAAATGAATAATGATGTGCACAAGTACATATCTTGGTAGTTCCTATTAAACTAGACGAAGCAGAAGCGTCAAATGATTCAGCGACGATGGCAACCGTCGAGACAGAAGGTTTTTACATTATAATCAAGAATGCAACTCAAAAAGCCTTACCTGAAGAATGTACAGACACATGTTAAAGTTGGGACACTAATCTAACAATGCTCAGATAATAGGT
>NC_087216.1:1927882-1936279 GCF_015104395.2 Macrobrachium nipponense
CTGGCAAATAAATTATTTCTCTCAAAACAATAAGTTATTTTATAATATACTGACCATGATGATATCCGCCGTAGATTAAAAAAAAATATTGTTTTGTAATATCACATAAATTCAATATCACGAGGTACATCACCTAATAAGCAGGTTTAAAGTTTAGATATATATAATATATATATATATATATATATATATATATATATTGTATATATATATATATATATATATATATACGTATATACATACATGTATATATGGATATATATGTATGCATGTATATATATTATTTCTAAAATTTAAACCTGCTTATTAGGTGATGTACCTCGTGGTGTTGAATTTATGAGATATTACAAAACAAAATTTATTTTTTTTAAAGCGGATATCATCATGGTCAATATATTATAAAATAACTTATTGTTTTGAGAAAAATAAATGTATTTGCCAGCATCTAAGGCTGCTATGCATATACTATGACACGACCCTCCCTTAAAATGAATTCATTTGGAGTAAAAAACAACTTTCTTCGTTTAACTTGCGTACGTTGTTTGTTATGATGATGTTCGAAACAAATGGAATCATTACAGCATATCCATTACTATTAATAAATAAGCAATGAATTAAAACACACGCATATATATATATATATATAGATATATATATATATATATATATATATTAAATCTTGCGTATACTACACAAATACAACTAAAATTATAGGCGTAACGTGAGCTATTTAAATATATATATATATATATATATATATATATATATATATATATATATATTTATATATACTATATATATATATATATATATATATATATACATATTTATATATAAATATATATATATATATATATATATATATATATATATATATATATATATATATATATATATATAAATATGCAGAAGCCAGGTACTATGTCGTACTCTAAGTAAATGGGGATACAATCCACAATGAAGTAAATTCCTCTTGTAGTTTAAAATATATATTTCTTGTATAGGATTAAAGCTTTCGACCATCAACTGTGGTCTTGTTCACTAAAGTGTGATAGGATCACCTCAAGGAACTGACAGTAAGAAGCACAAACATTTGAAAAAACAACGGTTAGGTAACAAGCTAGTTCAAATTATGAATGATCAGGCGGTTGAGCCCTCGTTCTTTCCAGAATTCGTCTTGATCTTCGTGGGGGAATCTTTCTATTGTCAACTGCTTGTTCTATGGTGGTTGGGTGGTTTGTTTGGAGAAATGACCTGAGTGGAGTAAACAGGAGAGGAAGCAGCATCGTTATTGGCACATATATTTCTAAAGTTTGAAATTTTCCCTTTCCTACATATCTCCTCACAAATAGACATCAAGCCTGAAATTTGGGTTAGGTATGTAGATGATGTTTTTATTGTTTATAGACACGGCGAGGAAGCCTTTCATAGGTTTTAGAGTTGCTAAATGGTTTTTTGCCCTCTATTAAATTTACAGTGGAAAAGGAAATGGAAAATAGGCTTCCCTTTCTAGATATGGTAGTTGTCATTAGAGACACAGTGAGTAGTGACTTTTAAATTCAGCGTGTATAGGAAGAACACCCACACAAACACCTATATTCATTACTTTTCATATCAATGAGCCGAAAGTAAAGCACAACGTTTTAACCAATTTGTTTTTTCGAGCATACCGAATATGTGATCCCCAGTTCATTGACGCCGAAATAAATTTCTTGGTAGATAGTTTTACTAAACTGTGTTAACCAAAGTTTTTTATACTACAGTCTCTATCTAAAGCTAGATCGATGTTTTACGCCCTCATGATATAACTGAAAAGGCAGATTTTAAGGTAATCCTCTTACTCTTCCTTATAATGAGAACTTAATAAATTTTCTAGGGAGCTTAAAGGAAAAGAGAACGGCTTCAACGTAGTTTTTCAGTACAACAGTACAATCAAGAGAAACTCATTAAAAATAACCGGGTAATAGAGAGAATGTAGGAGTATATGTAATACCTTGTAGTGATTGCAATGAATGTTACGTGGAGAAAGCGGACGTTCCATTGATAAGAGAAGGGAAGAACACGTTGCTGCTTGCAGAAGGGGAAGTTCATACAGTGCAATTGCGCAACATACATGGGAGAAAAACCACGCAATAAATTTTAAAGGTACAAAGTTGTTTTTGCATGTAACGACCGGACTTTGAGACGAGTAGTAGAAGGGGCGTTAATTTCATTAAACGAGACCTTTGCAGGAAATACTGGCATTATGTAGGAAAGGGAAAATTTCAAACTTTAGAAATATATGCGCCAATAACGATGCTGCTTCCTCTCCTGTTTACTCCACTCAGGTCATTTCTCCAACAAACCACCAAACCACCATAGAACAAGCAGTTGACAATAGAAAGATTCCCCCACGAAGATCAAGAACGAATTCTGGAAAGAACGAGGGCTCAACCGCCTGATCATTCATAATTTGAACTAGCTTGTTACCTAACCGTTGTTTTTTCAAATGTTTGTGCTCTTACTTGTCAGTTCCTTGAGGTGACATATCACACTTTAGTGAACAAGACCACAGTTGATGGTCGAAAGCTTTAATCCTATACAAGAATATATATTTTAAACTACAGAGGAATTTACTCTTGTGGATTGTATCCCCATATATAAATATATATATATATATATATATATATATATAATATATATATATATATATATATATATATGGATATTTATATAGTATATATATATAATATATATATATATATATATATATATATATATATATATATATATATATATATATATACAGAGAGAGAGAGAGAGAGAGAGAAGAGAGAGAGAGAGAGAGAGAGAGAGAGACCTTATCTGGGCGGTTCCAACGAAAAAGCCTACAACAGTCCCTACCTAGCTATCTCCTGTTGAGTAATTTCCATGCATTCCATCCCGCTTCCTAGATACAAAGGTCCCTCCTAACCAACAGCTCGTTTTACTTACCCCACCCACCCAACTTACCTCTCTCCTCCCATACGTTACGAATTATACACAATTTTACTAAACATCCCTCCTCAACTCATCGATCGTAACAGAAATATTTCAAAACACCTCCATTCTTTCAAGTATGCTACTTTCTTTCTTGCGCCTTTACATTTCTAAATTTCTTACCTAATCTAGTCTTCTTATTGCACATATACTACCATAAAGTATCTATCGCCAACAGCTGCACCTTTCGTCTTTGAATAACTACAATCGAACACCAATACTTAACTTCCCTAAAGGAGACTTGGCTCCAAAAATCCCTTCATACATTTATCTCTTTCAAACTTTAGGAGAGATCCTGCTACCTTCCTTGTTTCACTTGAACAGGGGCTGCTGTCACCTCTCATCTTCCTGCTGTGATCTGTTGTGATGGCTCCAAGACACCAATTGGAAACAACCACTTCCATCTTTCCACCATCCACAAAGACATTCTCCATCTTCCATTACACTCTCTGCCTTGGCTCTGGCTATCATTTACTTTTAAAACTCTTTCATCTTAGTCTGATAATCCACTCCACCATTGCCAACCAATAACGCCCATCTTTTCCCGACCTCTTTCCTGAAGTAATAATTTGACAACTCCGAGTACACCTCCTGTCCTTATCTAATTTCTCTGGTTAATTGATATAAAATATGTCTAAATGTATAAGTATATATATATATATATATATATATATATATATATGTATATATATATATATATGTATATCTATATATATATATCTACGTATATGTGTATGTACATGTATCTACTATATCTAATATATACGTATATAATATATATTATCATTCCATTTGATCCAGTTATTTATCAAAAGCCAAGCCTTCTGATCTGAGGGACAACAAACGAATTCCAAGAATTTCTCTTTTTGTCAATGATGCTTCTTCCAGTGTGTTAGCCCTTCGTGTTTGAGCAGCTTTGAAGATGATCCAGAAATCACGTTTCCATCTCGTCTCCAAAAGTCTCAAGCAGAGAGGAAGCATCTTGATCTCCTTCAACACCGGGAGTATTCCCAATTAACTCCTTGACTAGCCTTTCCCTAAGTAACCTCCGGCAGTTGTTTACCATTTCTCTTTATTACCCAATACTCATTACAGGCTGCTTTTCCAGATAAACGACTCCCTTCCAGAAACGTCGGGATCCTCATTCCAGCTTTCGCAAACCTAGGAAGCAAGAGGAGGCAGATCCTTCTCCTAATTAAAGGAAGACGAGTGGGTACTTGGGGAGGGGGAGGAGGTTTGCTCTTGGATTGGCGTTCAGGGGATTGGAGGGGAAGAGGGAGTGGTTGGGGACCCGATGTACGTCTGAAGTCTCCTTCTCCCTTGTGCTCGGAAGCCCTTATCTCGGGGCTTTCTGTGTGTGTGTGTGCGTGTGTGCGTACGCTCCCTTGTAATTACGCTAACAGATTGATTGCTGATACAAGTAGTCTCTGAAGCCCTTGGCAGAGATATTTCTCGCCAAAGGAGGAGGATCAAAGATGGCGAGGTGCTTTAGGAAGAAGCCATCGGGGAGGGAAACACTGACTTTGGTGGGTATGCCTTGGGTAGGCGAGCGGGAATGCACCACCACACACTATAAAAGAAACTCGAGGACAGAGGGATTTAACCCTTAGAGGTGTTCCCGGGTTAATGATCACCTTGAAGTTATAATTACAATCTGCGATAAACCAGAGAAAAATTTAAGGCAAGAGAAAAAAATATGATGAAGCTCGTGAATTCTCTGTCACTGAATACCGACTCGAAATGAGGGAACTGGTAAAAGCAATACTAATTTCATTAATGATTTTTAGCTGGATGTGATTACTTTGATGTGCATGTGGATAACTTCATCACTTTGGCAAATTCATTCTTATTCAAATCTGATCATCAATCGCACCAAAAATATAACTTCACTGCAATAATAATAATAACTAATATAATAATAATACTAATATAATACTAATAATAATAATAAAGACATGTTCTGCACTCAACAGCACACAAACACTGTTGAACTTTATATACCTTATCAAAATCGCCAGGTTATCAAAGTGTATGCACCGACTGGAAAGCGAGAAGTGAGCATGTACACAAATCACATGACAAACAAACTACAAACAAACACAATATCTTCAGTTGATCGATCATCTGAAGCAGCATTTGCAAAAAAAAAAAAAAAAAAAATGTAAACGGACTTGTGAATATCAAAGACCCAAAATTGCACACTGATAAACGACTCTCAAGGAAGAGAAACAACGGAACACAATCAAAACATGAAGACAGTTTCATTAAATTTGCATCAAGAAAATACTAACCATTACGAGCTAAAAACAACCTTTAAAAACCCCTTGCAAAACTTTGAAATTAACTACCTACTCGTATTTCCAATACAGCAGAAAATAAACCTCGTCTGACAATTCGTCTACCTGCCTTCTTTGTGTCGGACCTCTCACGACAATCAGCAAATTACGATGGAATCCAAAACATCTATCGCAGAGTCGCATAATTTCTCTTCTTATATACTGGATCATATACTAGTGAAAATAAACAGATAGAAAACTATATAAAGGCAGAAACAAACTCAACTCAGGAAAACAGTTTCCTTCTACTAAACTCAGGAAAAACATTCATTCTAGCATTATGACAAAAGCTAATTGGTTTCTAATGATATACACTATGCAAGCCGACACAAGGGGCATAAGGTCAGAAATGCGTTTCTTTTCTTCCTAATTACTAGATATGGAATCGGAGTGTAAACGGTAGTACTGAAAGGTAGCAACGAAAAAAACTGGTGCTGGTGGATAGCATTGTCTCCCCATCCAGAGTCTGTACTTCCAAATATAAGCCACCAATGTGATGTTTCATATTATTATTCTTCTTCTACTTATTATTATTAATATTATTATTATTATTATTATTATTATTATTATTATTATTATTATTATTATTATTATTATTATTATTATTATTATTATTATTAAGACGAACCCTGTTCAAATGGAAGAAGCGAACAAAGGGTCATTAACTTGAAATATGAGCTTCCAAAGAATAAGGTATATTCGAAAGAAGTTACAAGAAGGTAATGGGACATACAGAAATAAGAGATCAGTTATTATAAAAAAACAGATAAACTAAAAAATTAATAAGGAAATAAATAATAATGTAAGTCAACTATTAAAATACAAGGCGAATTGCGTTAGGCCAGCAATGCATTGCATCTTCGCTTGCACTTCTCAAGAAGTTCCAACTGCATGACATCCCCAGAGAGGCTGTTCCACAATCCAGCGGTGTCAGGAGCAAAGGACCTCTGGAACTGTTACATGACATCCCCAGAGAGGCTGTTCCACATCCAGCGGTGTCAGAGCAAAAGGACCTCTGGAACTGTTACATGACATCCCCAGAGAGGCTGTTCCACAATCCAGCGGTGCCAGGAGCAAAGGACCTCTGGAACTGTTACATGACATCCCCAGAGAGGCTGTTCCACATCCAGGTGCCAGGAGCAAAGGACCTCTGGAACTGTTACATGACATCCCCAGAGAGGCTGTTCCACAATCCAGCGGTGCCAGGAGCAAAGGAACCTCTGGAACTGTTACATGACATCCCCAGAGAGGCTGTTCCACAATCCAGCGGTGCCAGGAGCAAAGGACCTCTGGAACTGTTACATGACATCCCCAGAGAGGCTGTTCCACAATCCAGCGGTGTCAGGAGCAAAGGACCTCTGGAACTGTTACATGACATCCCCAGAGAGGAGCAAAGGACCTCTGGAACTAAGAAATTCGACAGCGAAGATCATATACTGCATATTGGTGCTGCTGTTCAGCGAATATGGCTGCTAGGCGACCAGGTATCAATTGTGAACGTGAAAGATTTATATTGCAATACACCTTATGAAAAGTTGACAAACAAGAGACTATCAAGCGACTATCCGTCGATGGTCCAACTCATAAATGGCAATATTAGAAACAGAAGCCTACCACCCACGAACCCACAATCTATCTAAAAGAGATAAATCTCTTGTAGAAGCAGACATTTACATCAGAGAACATCATTCTAGTAAAGGATGGACAAATGACCTAAAATAGGTTACACTGAGTTTATCACGCATAAATATATGAGGCCTTTTATGAGATGTTTCTCAAAAGTAAGATGTGAATCATTAGTTATACCAAGAATCGTTGAAGCTTCAGACTCATTCGGCAAAGTTTCATCCAGCTGAATGGGAGGCTGGGGCGGAAAATCAGTACGAGATCTGCTAATCAGTAGTGTTTTCGTTTTACTGGAGTTCAGTCTCATACCACACCGACTACACCATGCACTGAATCCGGTCCATGTCCCGATTACGGCTGAGGGCAGCCTCATACATACATACATACATATACATAGCTGCATAAATCAATTTGCACCTTTCCCTTAGAGGACTGGGATGAAGTTGTTAGACACTTGCTTGCACTTCTACAACTTTATTCGGTAAATAAATCTAAATAATAACTTCGCGTCGGGTATTTCTTTGGAAATTACAGTTTCCTATAGTATTCGGGGTTTTGCTTATTAAGAATTTACCGTTATTTTTGGGCAGTCGACTGTAATTAACCCCCAGGGGCCAGTACTATTACGGCGAAATACATTGGACGTCCCAATCCCTAGTGGATGTCATATTCGCGGTTACGTTTCTTGAAGTCAGTGCGGAGTTATTCTTTAGAATTACCCTTTAATCTACTGGATACATTCACTAAATGTGAGATACTTAATATGCTGTTTATGCATAGTGAGGCACAATGCAATTCATCACGCAGAACGTGGGTGACCCAGTTCGGCAAGCTCGGAATTCCCAACACGGAACCAACGCTGATGAAACATTTTCTATAGAAAATTTGACATAATGTTTGAAAACTTTTGATTTAGGATTTAAAGTTTAGATTTGAAGATAGTCCAGTAGAAAGTTTTGACTTCAAAAGCCACACTAAACTGTGAAGTTCAGTAATCACAAACTCCCAAAATAGATATTTGTATGCTGACTCCTGCTTTGTATAGTGAAAGAAAATCTACATCTCAATTAATGCAAACTGAATAAATATTACACATGACATTTCTGTCAGAGAAGAACACAGAAAACAACAAATCTTACTTTCCGTAAAACGAAAATATAAGTAACATCAACATGATCTGAACTTGCAGACCAAAAGGGAAACCTTGTAATGCGTGATGACTTCTACCGAATAAATATTAGGGAAACTAAACTTTAACTGTTTTTGTAGGGAAATGCAAAGTGGTTACTTAAAAATAAAGTTAAAAACATAAAACAAATCAATAAAAAAAAAAGCATCTTGAATAGCAACTCTCACCAATCTGACTACTGACAAAAAAGTGAGAAATCAGGAACAAGGCAGTATATAAAAGCGGCGG
>NC_087216.1:1936779-1941779 GCF_015104395.2 Macrobrachium nipponense
CCGCCGCTTTTATATACTGCCTTTGTTCCTGATTTCTCGCTTTTTGTCAGTAGTCAGATTGGTGAGAGTTGCTATTCAAGATGCTGTTTTATTTTTTTTTTTTTTGATTGATTTGTTTTTTATGTTTTTAACTTTTTTTTTAAGTAACCACTTTGCATTTCCCTACAAAAACCAGTTAAAGTTTAGTTTCCCTAATGTTTATTCGGTAGAAGTCATCACGCATTACAAGGTTTCTCTTTTGGTCTGCAAGTTCAGATCATGTTGATGTTACTTATATTTTCGTTTTACGGAAAGTAAGATTTGTTATTTTATGTGTTCTTCTCTGACAGAAATGTCATGTGTAATATTTATTCAGTTTGCATTGATTGAGATGTAGATTTTCTTTCACTTTACAAAGCAGGAGTCAGCATACAAATATCTATTTTGGGAGTTTGTGATTACTGAACTTCACTTTTAGTGTGGCTTTTGAAGTCAAACTTTGTACTGACTATCTTCAAAAGCTAAAATTTTAAATCAAAATATTTTCAACATTATGTCAAATTTTTCTATGGAAATTGTTTCATCAGCGTTGGTTCCGTGTTGGGAATTCCGAGCTTGCCGAACTGGGTCACCCACGTTCTGCGTGATGAATTGCATTGTGCCTCACTATGCATAAACAGCATATTAAGTATCTCACATTTAGTGAATGTATCCAGTAGATTAAAGGGTAATTCTAAAGAATAACTCCGCACTGACTTCAAGAAACGTAACCGCGAATATGACATCCACTAGGGATTGGGACGTCCAATGTATTTCGCCGTAATAGTACTGGCCCCTGGGGGTTAATTACAGTCGACTGCCCAAAAATAACGGTAAATTCTTAATAAGCAACCCGAATACTATAGGAAACTGTAATTTCCAAAGAAATACCCGACGCGAAGTTATTATTTAGATTTACCGAATAAAGTTGTAGAAGTGCAAGCAAGTGTCTAACAACTTCATCCCAAAAGTCCTCTAAGGGAACAGGTGCAAATTGATTTATGCAGCTATGTATATGTATGTATGTATGTATGAGGCTGCCCTCAGCCGTAATCGGGACATGGACCGGATTCAGTGCATGGTGTAGTCGGTGTGGTATGAGACTGAACTCCAGTAAAACGAAAACACTACTGATTAGCAGATCTCGTACTGATTTTCCGCCCCAGCCTCCCATTCAGCTGGATGAAACTTTGCCGAATGAGTCTGAAGCTTCAACGATTCTTGGTATAACTAATGATTCACATCTTACTTTTGAGAAACATCTCATAAAAGGCCTCATATATTTATGCGTGATAAACTCAGTGTAACCTATTTTAGGTCATTTGTCCATCCTTTACTAGAATGATGTTCTCTGATGTAAATGTCTGCTTCTACAAGAGATTTATCTCGTTTAGATAGATTGGTTCGTGGTGGTAGGCTTCTGTTTCCTAATATTGCCATTTATGAGTTGGACCATCGACGGATAGTCGCTTGATAGTCTCTTGTTTGTCAACTTTTCATAAGGTGTATTGCAATATAAATCTTTCACGTTCACAATTGATACCTGGTCGCCTAGCAGCCATATTCGCTGAACAGCAGCACCAATATGCAGTATATGTTCTTCGCTGTCGAACTTCTTAGTTCCAGAGGTCCTTTGCTCCTCTCTGGGGAGCATGTAACAGTCCCAGAGGTCCTTTGCTCCAATGACAACCCGTAAGGATTGGGAACAGCCTCTCTGGGGATGTCCATGTAACAGTTCCAGAGGTCCTTTGCTCCTGACACCGCTGGATGTGGAACAGCCTCTCTGGGGATCATGGGGTAACAGTCCAGAGGCCTGCTCCTCTCTGGGGATGTCAATGTAACAGTTCCAGAGGTCCTTTGCTCCTGACACCGGGATGTGGAAACAGGCCTCTCTGGATTGTCATGGTAACAGTTCCAGAGGTCCTTTGCTCCGACACCGCTGATTGTGGAACAGCCTCTCTGGGGATGTCAATTAACAGTTCCAGTCCTTTTGTTACCTTCCGGGATGTCACTGTTAACAGTCCAGAGTCGTGCTGACCGCTGGATTGTGGAGAACAGCCTCCTCCTTTGATAAGTCATGTTAACAGTTCCAGAGGTCCTTTGCTCTCGACACCAGCTGGATTGTGGAACAGCCTCTCGGGGATGTCAATGTAACAGTTCCAGTCCTTTGCTCCTGACAAGCTGGTGGAACAGGCCTCTTGGGGATGTAATGTAACAGTTTCCAGAGGTCCTTTGCTCCTCTGGGGATGTCATGTACAGTTCAGAGGTCCTGTGCTCCTCTTGGGATGTCATGAACAGTTCAGGGGAGGCCCCTTTGCTCCTGACACCGTCCTGGATGTGGAAACAGACTCCCTGGGGATGTCATGGTAAACGTTTCCAGAGGTCCTTTGCCTCCGACACCGCTGGATTGACACCTCTCTGGATGTCATGTAACCGTTCAGAGGTCCTTTGTGGGGTCATGTAACAGTTCCAAGGTCCTTTGCTCCTGACACCGATTGGATTGGAACAGCCTCTCTGGGGATGTCATGTACAGTTCCAGAGGTCCTTTGATTGGTCATCTTGGGGATGTCTAACTTCCCCCATGTCCATGAGGTCCTTTGCTCTGACACGCTGGATGGGAACAGCCTCTCTGGGGATGTCATGTAACAGTTCCAGAGGTCCTTTGCTCCTCTCTTATGGGGTCATGTAACAGTTCCAGAGGTCCTTTTCTCCTGACACCGCTTGGTTGTGGAACAGCCTCTCTGGGGATGGTCCATGTAACAGTTCCAGATGGTCCTTTCCTGACACCGCTGGATTGTGGAAAGCTCCGGGGAGCATGTGGCGGGTCCTTTGCTCCCCGGGGATGTCATGTAACAGTTCTTGGGTGTTTGTTGACAGCTGGAGTGTGGAACAGCTCTCTGGGGAGTCATGTAAAACAGTTCCAGAGGTCCTCTTGCTCCACACGTGGATGGAACAGCCTCTCTGGGGATGATTAACGTTCCAGAAGGTCTTGCTCCTCTAGTCATGTCAGTGCAGAGTCTGGGGCCCTGACACCGCCTGAATGTGAACAGCCTCTCGATGTTCATGTACAGCAGAGGTCCTTTGCTCCTGACACCGCTGAGGGGAATTGTGGAACAGCCTCTCTGGGGATGTTCAGTAACAGTTCCAGATCCGACACCGCTGAGTGAGACAGCCTCTCTGGGGAGTCATGAAGTTGGACTTTCGATGCGTCCTGGGGGTCGAACACGAGCTGTGCAGACTCTCTGGGGATGTCATGCAGTTGGAATTCTTGAGAAGTGCAAGCGAAGATGCAATGCATTGCTGGCCTAACGCAATTCGCCTTGTATTTTAATAGTTGACTTACATTATTATTATTTCCTTATTAATTTTTAGTTTATCTGTTTTTTTATAATACTGATCTCTTATTTCTGTATGTCCCATTACCTTCTTGTAACTTCTTTCGAATATACCTTATTCTTTGGAAGCTCATATTTCAAGTTAATGACCCTTGTGCGCTTGTTCCATTTGAACAGGGTTCGTCTTAATAATAATAATAATAATAATAATAATAACTAATAATAATAATAATAATAATAATAATAATAATAATAATAATAAGGAAGGAGGGGATATAAAACACCAAGAGATGAAGGACACGATCAGGAAAGAATATATGCAGAGACTCAAGGCGATACTCAAGTCAAAACTCAACGCCGGAAATATGATAAAAGCCATAAACACATGGGCAGTGCCAGTAATCAGATACAGCGCAGGAATAGTGGAATGGACGAAGGCAGAACTCCGCAGCATAGATCAGAAAACCAGGAAACATATGACAATACACAAAGCACTACACCCAAGAGCAAATACGGACAGACTATACATAACACGAAGGATGGAGGGAGAGGACTACTAAGTATAGAGGACTGCGTCAACATCGAAAACAGAGCACTGGGGCAATATCTGAAAACTAGTGAAGACGAGTGGCTAAAAAGTGCATGGGAAGAAGGACTAATAAAGCAGACGAAGACCCAGAAATTATACAGAGACAGGAGAATGACAAACAGAACAGAGGAAGGGTACAACAAACCAAGGCAGGGACAATACATGAGACAGACTAAAGAACTAGCCAGCGATGACAATTGGCAATGGCTACAGAGGGGAGAGCTAAAGAAGGAAACTGAAGGAATGATAACAGCGGCACAAGATCAGGCCCTAAGAACCAGATATGTTCAAAGTACGATAGACGGAAAATAACATCTCTCCCATATATGTAGGAAGTGCAATACGAAAAGTGAAACCATAAACCACATAGCAAGTGAATGCCCGGCACTTGCACAGAACCAGTACAAAAAGAGGCATGATTCAGTAGCAAAAGCCCTCCACTGGAGCCTGTGCAAGAAACATCAGCTACCTTGCAGTAATAAGTGGTACGAGCACCAACCTGAAGGAGTGATAGAAAACGATCAGGCAAAGATCCTCGGGACTATGGTATCAGAACGGATAGGGTGATACGTGCAAACAGACCAGACGTGACGTTGATTGACAAGGTCAAGAAGAAAGTATCACTCATTGATGTCGCAATACCATGGGACACCAGAGTTGAAGAGAAAGAGAGGGAAAAATTGGATAAGTATCAAGATCTGAAAATAGAAATAAGAAGGATATGGGATATGCAGTGGAAATCGTACCCATAATCATAGAAGCACTAGGCACGATCCCCAAGATCCCTGAAAAGGAATCTAGAAAAACTAGAGGCTGAAGTAGCTCCAGGACTGATGCAGAAGAGTGTGATCCTAGAAACGGCACATATAAGTAAGAGTGATGGACTCCTAAGGAGGCAGGATGCAGCCCGGAACCCCACACTATAAATACCACCCAGTCGAATTGGAGGACTGTGATAGAGCAAAAAAAAAAAAATAATAATAATAATAATAATATTAATAATAATAAGTAGAAGAAGAATAATAATATGAAACATCACATTGGTGGCTTATATTTGG